>NC_043970.1:15612146-15912146 GCF_902148855.1 Sphaeramia orbicularis
AATACAAAAACAAACACAAATAAGCCAATAAGCATTGCCATACACATATTAACCCCACATTTACACTAGCCCCACAACCCTGCTGAACCCCTGCACATAAAAATAACACATAATCAACAACATGCCCAATCCCCACAATGCAACACGGCATAAACACCACAATATTTAGAAGAATCTTTCTGTAAAAATGCCATGTGGTGTTATGCTTATATTGATTTTAGACCTGAAAACAGCAAAAATGTCAACTATACCAGTCAACTATGTTCCCCTGTAAAGGGAACTGAAAAAGTCCATCTATTACAGGGTGGGGAAGCAAAATTTACAATATTTTGAGGCAGGGATTGAAAGACAGTGTATGACCAATTAGTTTATTGAAAGTCATGAGAATTTATTTGCCACAAGAAAATTGACATAATAGAAAATGTTTTTATTCTATGTGTCCTCCTTCTTTCTCAATAACTGCCTTCACACGCTTCCTGAAACTTGCGCAAGTGTTCCTCAAATATTCGAGTGACAACTTCTCCCATTCTTCTTTAATAGTATCTTCCAGACTTTCTCGTAATAGTTTTGCTCATAGTCATTCTCTTCTTTCCATTATAAACAGTCTTTATGGACACTCCAACTATTTTTGAAATCTCCTTTGGTGTGACGAGTGCATTCAGCAAATCACACACTCTTTGACGTTTGCTTTCCTGATTACTTATATGGGCAAAAGTTTCTGAAAAGGTATGGATAATAGTGTTAGGTATGATTATGACGTCAGTATATGTTTGGTTTCAAAACAATTGACATAGTGCCTGCTGAGAAAAAAACAACTAAATGTTCATTGTAAATTTTGCTTCCCCACCCTGTATATATTGACCCAACAGTCTGCTTCTAGAAATGAGGCTGATATATGACCAGTAAGACCGAACCAAAGGCTTGATAGAAGTGACAGTCATGGTCAGATTGAACGGTCAGGTTACTGTGTGAGTCTGTGCTGTGAATGTGGCCTTTACATGAAGGTCTGTGATTGAGGACAGTCGAGCACTGACCTCCGTATTTTTTTCTTCCACCTGTCACAAATAAACCATTCCAAAACTTTTCAGAATCACAGTCGATTGAAAATAGCAGCCGTAGTCTGACAGTACCGGAATGTGACGCTGTATTCATTCAGAGTGTTCCCCCAAGATGTAACAATGAATAGTAACTAAATAAAACAGAAATGATATATAGTAATAATAAATGAGTCTGAATCAAACAACACAAGCAAGAACTTACAGCTGAGTATATTTTAATACGCTGTTGCCCATAAAGTTGGAATAATTTAGTTTTTAGACACATTTGTCTTTTTATTCCTATTTATACACATCAGTACTAAAATTTGACCAGGTTCAATGATCCCATACTGAGTCCCAGCAACACTTTATTTATCAAGAACAAATCACATTGTCACAATCATTTCATTCAAAAAGGTATATATATTGTAGTGTGGTCGGGGGGGATGGTTGGTAGTTTACTCTTAGAGAACTGAAATATTCAGCAGGTGTTCTTACTTTAACATGTGCGATGCTTAGACTTATCTTCTACAGATGAACAGGTAACTGTTCAGCCAAACAGGGGCGTAGCTAGCACCGCCGCGTAATAAAGGGGACGAAAATGGTCACCTGACCATTTAATTGGTTGTTTCTACTTATTATGTTTATTTCTCTCTGGTAAAGAGTGGGTGTTGATAAATACAGTGGAAATGTTAAAGAGGGTATTCTTCTTTGTTTTTCTTGTTTTCTAATGTGTATTCCTCTGGTGATTTTGTGAGAAATAATCATGTTTGAATAATTGATTACTGTGGGTCATGCCCAGTGGGAGGGGCTTTTCCCTTTATATGTCGGCCATTTTGGCTTTGTTGGAGTGTGTGAGATAGAGCTGACGGCACATTGTGGGTGTTTGGTCAGTCTACAAAGAAGGTTTTGATTTTTCTTTCCCTTTTCCTGTTAAATTATGTAAATAGCTGTCACTGGGTTTGGGAGGACCGGAATAAAAAGCCTTTAAAGGAAGACCTTTATCTTTTTGTTTTTCTTCGACTAGCCATATTATTGAGCTTACAAGTAGAGCCCCGCTACACATGTGATCGGCTGTCGTTAATGCCATCACCAGTCTTTTCGGCCGATTCAACATATGTAATCGGCCACTACCAGTCATTCAGTCGGACCAATCTGATTGGTGGAGGGATAGCCCTTGACTAGTGAATCAGTGAACGAGAAGTTTCCATGTGAATCCAGCTATGCAAAGGTACTTCACATTATTACTGTCTTCTATAATAGTCCATTCACTGCTCATATCGTACCTGAATGAGTGCCAGTCAGTGTTGACTATGGACTTCATTCATTCCATGAGGTGAACACTGTTAACATTGTTAGCATAGTGCGGTTTCTCCTTATTTTTCATCTGCGATGTCGTTCTTCTTCCTCAAGAAGAAGCCCTAGCGCTGACAACGCCAGTATCTTCTTACTACTAACCATTGGTTCAACAAGTACAACAACAACAACCCTTCTGGACGACTCAACACTCTCTGCTGACAACAATGACTTACGACAGCGAGCTCTGTGTTTAGAGAGATGTTCCGTCATTTTCCAGTTTTACGTGCCATGCAAACGCAGGATATACGCTGAAATCGGGCTACCTTTACTGGCGACGATCTACAGTTGAGTTGGTGTGTCTTTGTGTATACACACACATTAACCTAAATTCACACAAACACAATAACCCCACTAAACCCCAGCACATGACACAGAACACAATAGAGCATAATGTTATATAAATACCCACAATGCAATGCAGCAAACACAGCATAATATTTTATTCAAACTTTATGGGCAACTTTGTATTATTGTCTTATTTGTAATGTTCAAGTGACTAAACTGATATAACTGTATGTAATTGCCGCTTTGTTTGGGGAAATGCAAAAGGTACAAGAACTGATGTTTCCATAGTTCAGCCCATATTAAAAGATGAGCTACAAAGTGCCTGTTTAGTTAAAATATTCCTTGATTTTATTGGGTATTTTAGAATTTCATATTTTATGTTTTTTTTCACTTTGTATTCTTTTTGTGTGTTGCTGTCTTATGTTTTTTAATCTGTTAAGCATTTTGTATTTTTTATTTTGTATTTTGTGTGTGTGTGTGTGTGTGTTGCTATATCATTTTAATCTGTAAAGCACTTTGAGAGCTTTCTCTGTAATAAGTGCTACATAAATACATTTTTACTTATTTTAATTTTACTTATTTAAAATGAAATCCGAGACCCCCACCATCCCACTCAAATGTATGAAATGATAAGACGACCAACCATTATTTATTTCTTTGGCAGTATTTTATTATGTATACGTCTGTAAGTGTATGTATATTTTGTAAACCCCAATAAAAAATAATACTTTAATAAACCTCTATGACCATAGGGCTAAAATTTTACAAATGGAAACATCCTTTGTTCATTCATTATTGAGGTTTGTACTTCAGTAGTCACTTTTCCATTGGACTTTACAAATATTTACTAAATGTCGAAAAAACAGAAGTGTGTAATGTCGTTTTTTCCATTAAGTCACAAATGCGATGATTTGTTCATTTATTATCGCGAGATGACACGAGAAGTCATTCCATAAACATGGCGACAAACATAACTACGGTGTTGATTTACAGATATATTCATTATTATTATATATTACCCCTCTATCTCGTACTAAATTAAAAAATGACTGGGTTTCCTGGTGTGTCCACACATACCGTGACATGTTTCTTCTTCTTCTTCTTCGCTTGTTGAAACGTACGTCAACATCCGTTTTTTTAATTCACCTGACTCTACTTGTGAAAAAAAGTCTTTCTATTGCAGTTTTGCGTCATATACCATTTGCACTATGTCTGAAAAACTACCTCTTGCCAGTGCAAAAACTTTTAATTGAAAAAAGAGACTTTTGGCGAAATTGTCATTTTTCCATTAGATACATTTTTTGTGCAAGTTATATTTGCGCAATTTGAGTGACATTGGAAAAGCAACTATTGACGTGCACATGAATGAATGAATGTTTATTTCAGTTAAATACAAAATACAAAACACATACATATTAAAAAAAACAACAAAACAAAACACATACATATTAAAAAAAAACAAACATAAAATTAACACATTTTGTAACTGAAAAAGGAAGAAGCTGAAGCTGGAGGCTTATTTCTGCTTCTCCTATTCACATCCTTAGTCCAAGTCCACACCTGAAGTTGCAGCAGATAAATACTTAAACACAAATTATACTACATTCAGTGTTATAAGTCATTTTGTAATTATATTACTTTCATAGCCCTTCATAATTTGACAAATTAAATTCTTTTTGAAACTCAACAGTGAGCTACACAATTTCACTTCATCCTTCAATTCGTTCCATAGCTTGACACCAATAACTGAAACACTGTGATATTTAACGTTTGTTCTTACTTTACATTTTTCAAACACTAACATCCCTCTTAAATTATAATGTCCTTCTCTTAACTTAAAAATTTTCCGAATACAAAAAGGAAGGTTCTTACTTCTAACGCGAAACATAAATTCTATTGTTTTTAAATATACAATATCAAAAAGTTTTAGTAAACCAGATTCTACAAAAAGTGGATTACTTGATTGGAGATAACCAGCTTTGTTTATGACTCTAATAGCTTTTTTTTGGAGTTTAATTATCGGGTCTAAATTAGTTTTATACACATTGCCCCATATTTCCACACAGTATGACATATATGGCATTACAAGTGAACAGTACAACATATGCAAACATTTTTTGCTTAACAAGTCCCGAGTTTTATAAAGAATCGCAACAGCCTTGGACATTTTGCACATCTTTACTTTGAGTTGAAATGTGGCTAAAGGTGCAGCTGTAAACACACAGAAACCTGCTGAACTTAATGAAGTCAGATTATTAAGAGAGCCTGGATGTTTTAGTTGCAGTGTGCCAACAATGACACTGAGACATACTGTCTGCACTGTAAACTAGACTGCACCATGGACTGGCCCGCAGCATCTCCACCAACACTGATTTTTGTCAGCCAGGATCTGGCAACCTGCCCTCACCCAGCACAGTGCAGGAGAGCGTTACAACACTGCACCACACTGCACAATGACCAGCAGCGACAGAAAGTAAATGTCATGTTACTTTATGTCCCGGCAGCGTAAAGCAGACTTCGTAATCGAAATTAAAAGTCCAACAACTTACGGTGTGAATTTGCAGCGTCTGGAATAAACTCCCGAGCACACAAAGGCAGTTAGCAGCTAAAAATAAAGTCATCTGTCGACTGAATTTCAGCCAAATCCGCTTGCAACTTTTTTTTTTTTGGCAATATCTTGCTAAGAAACAGAGAAACTGACAGTAAAAGGATAAATCCATAAGCTGCTCCGAACTTTGTTTAAAGGATGACATTTAGCGAACTCTCTGAGAAAGGTGCAAAAGAGAAGAGTGACAGGTCGGCAGGATGGCGGGGATGAAAGGATGAGAAGAATTACTGTACATGTGTTAAATAAACTGTTTTCATTTCTGACATTTTCTCCCGGGAAAGATGCCAAGTTAGAAAAAATAATAATAATTAGCTGCAGATCTGAATGTTTTCCGTCTTACAGGGAGTTTATCTGACATCAGGAGAGTAATGTATGTATATGTTATGTTATCTGACGTCTCTCCGCCCTGCTGCTGTACCTGTTTCTCTGCACATTAGCTGCTCTTTGAAGCATGCCATCATTTGACTTCAGCCTTGAACACTTGAAGAGGAGCAGGAGAACCAACATTCAGAATGAATCATCTTTTATGTGGCTTTTATGTGACTACCACAGCTACTGCTTTAGCCTGTGTGACTGAAATACTTCAAAGCTTAATGCGTTATCTGCGCGACAATGGAAAACTATTCCGATAATCCTTTGTAATTGAAGGACTGCAAGATGCTGAACATGAAAATAAAAAGAGTATAAAGTCATTTATGGATAGAGTTCTTATGGGAGAAGTCTGTACTGTACTGTAAGCTGTAATCTGAAACAGTTTGATCCTTGTTCCACTGTCTTTGCTTTCCAAAGGTTTACACTGTATCCGGGTATTTAATCAATGCTGATCTCTATACCTTCCGCCATAAGTCACAAAATCCCCTAAAGCTGCAGAGACACACAAATACACACTGCAACGCAATAAATACACATGCTTTATGTCTACTACTGCTCATTCATCTTATCTCCTGGTGTAAAGCAGATCCACCCCCAGACTCATCAGTCCAGGACCAGGAATCATTTATTTTGTGATGGAATTAGAGCTGGGTGACATAACTGAACATGCTCAGTGGTAACACAGTAAAACCCACTAATTAACACTAAGAAAAAGCATTAACCGACAGTCGATTCATGTGTCTAGTAATCATTTCCTAATTGTCTTCGTTTTATCACCCACTGTAATAACTCATTTTCTTTGCACCCACTTCCTGTCTTCTCTTCTAATTCACTTGGATATCACTAATATTTCCCAGAATGACTTTCAAATAACTTCCAGAGAAGGACACAATGTCTTAGAAGCATAAATGTATTTGGAAAAAAAAAAAAAAAAACTTTAAAGTGTAAAACTTGAAAGAGATAATTCAGTTGTGGGTTTCTTTTGTAGGTGGGATGAGAAACAGCCAAAGTAATTGGAAGGTGTATGGAAAGACGGATAGCGTTTTCTGATGAGATGGTCTGTGAAGCTCCTGTGTAAAGATTTTCTTATGTCTTTTCTCTGCTGGATTCCTCCCTGTATGATTAAAGAATATTAGAGCAAACTACAGCCTCACAGGAGAATTTAATGTCGGGATTTTTCACATTGTTTGCCTCAGAAATTCACAGAGGCTGTTGGAATTTTCCATCTTTATGACTGCAACAGGGCACGAAGGTTCAGATCAATACAGAGGAAGCAGTTGGGTGTATTTTCATTCTTGTGGATGCACTAGAAGCTGAATGAATGTTCAATAAAAGGAAACACAGGGCTGTTCTCACAAACTACACAGGGTTATGAGCAAAAACCTGACAAAGATGAAACATTATGTAGACTGTTGAAGTGTTGTTTTATCCTAAAACTGAAATTCTAATTTACTTAATGTCCATCCATGTGTACATAATACACCACAGTAGATTCAAACCATAGCTGATAATAAGGAATGTCACTTCTTTCTTTACATTATGTCAGTGAGTTTCAACCTTGGGGTCGGGACCCCACGAGGGATCACCTGAAATTTCGAGTAATTGATAAAAATAAAAATAAAAAACAAAACACAACTTACTAATAAAAAATATATGGTGAGTTGACAGAGATAATCCCAATACATAACAGACATGACAAACTCTGAAGCTGAAACTGAAGCACTGAGGTACTGTTTATCTTTCAAATGTTCATTGTGGTCGGTTTCAGATGCTGCAGCTCTTTCATAATTCATAGTTTGAATTCTTGTTTGTTCAGTATTAATTGTCAGCCTTGTAAATCACAGCTGAACTGACTGTATGTATCCTGACCAAAGAAAATAAAATTCTCACTTTGTGCAGTAATCTCCACCTGGCTTTTCTGCCTCCGTCCACAATAATATACATTATATAGACTAAATGTCGTCTAAAATTAATGTTTATTTACAACATAGTATAGCCAACTATTACATGATCAAAAACAAATCAATTTTAGCGAAAAATGTCTGGGGTCTCTAGAAAATTTGTGATGCTAAAATGGGGTCACGAGCCAAAAAAGGTTGGAAACCACTGGGTTATGTTATATTTATACCATCTACTAACTAATAAAACACCAAAAATAGGTATGTTAGAAGCAGTACAGATCAACAAATTCTTGCATCAGTGTAGTAAACATGAGAATACGTCTGCTGTTGATGGGAAAAAGAATAATTTCTTGCTTTTTATCTCATCTTTTCACTTTCTCTTTCATCTGTGATTATGGCAAAATGCAACCTTTGTGTGGATGTGTAAAACTGTAATTGAATAGAGTAATGTGCATTCCTGAGTGATCATAAATGCATTTGTTTATTGTCTATTTAATTCTAATATGGGATCTTTATATCATCTTTAACCATACAGATGTAATAATCATTTAGTGAAAAAATTGCACTTTGTTACCATTGCAAGTTAATTTTCAGGCATATTTTTCATTTTCTTGCACTACAATAGCATTTTATCAAACTCCAAAACACCCAGTGCCCCTTAAAGGTGACTTACAAGGCTTAAATAAAGTCTTTTTAAAGCTCCTCACTATGTTTAAAATGGTCTTCAAATTCATAAATGTGCTGTTTAATGAACAAAGCCTTGACATAATAGAAGAACAATAGACATAATGGTGGATCTGTACTTAAACCTGCTCAGATTATAACGACACAGGGTCATTAGGAACGGAAAACAGAGAAAAAACACTAGCTTTGTCCTCTAGCTCTGCCATTCTAAACAGTGTTCTTTGTATTGCGTCGCCCACGGTCACCGTAAAATACATAACGATAATATGATTGATCCTCATTAAAATAAAACAGGAGTCTTCTCTGAGGGGTTCATAACAGCTGACCTTATCAAAGCCAAGTGGAATGTAGAGGAGAGGCCAAAGCGGTGTAAACGAAACAGGAAGAACATGACAAAGACAGAAACAAGAATATAAAATCAATGTAAAAGACATGAGACAAAAACAATGTTAAGAGATGTAAAAGCTAAAAGGAATGTAAACTAGAAAAGCACTCGGAGAGCGCAGACCTCCGCCAAGGTAGATCAACCCCCCCCCCAAAAAAAATTAATCATTTATTCCTTGTGCCACTATCAACATTTCCTGAAAATTTCATCCAAATCCATACATAACTTTTTGAGTTATCTTGCTAACAGACAAACAGACAGACAAACCCCGATGAAAACATAACCTCTACCATTCATTCATTCATTCATTCATCCTTAAGACAGTTGTGCAGTTACTGGACTCTATCCTGGTCATGTCTCCATGTCATCGCAAGGATAAAAACAATGCAAAAAAAAAAAAAAGAAAGAAAAATATAATACGATGCAACAAAATTAAAGTATTGTAAGATACAACAGGAAGAAAATGACATAACAGGTGCAACAACGGTTTGTTCGACTAACATCAGTATTAACTCTTTCATGCATAGTGGTCACTGCAGTGGACAGTTACTCTACAGCTTTACTCTTGTATATTCATGGGTTTTGTTGTTTTAGTTCCATATCAACCAACACAGTGGACACTTCTGCATCATCTCATAAACTGCAATTCATACCATTACTATAACTTTGCTGTTCTTGAATGGAAATCAATTGTTAATATTTATTTTTTTGCATATTATCTCCATGAAGTGAGTAATAACTAGTATTAGAATATGTTAAAATGTGAGAAAACATCAGATTAGCAGCATTAAACATGGTTTCGTTTCACTGTTTTCATATCACTTTATGATATTGGGTTTTAAATACATGTTTCTTTGCTTCAAGAATAAAATTCATGGTGTAGCTGAGCGGACATTTTTGTAAGTCCATGAAAAACAGGTTGATTTAAAAAAAAAAAAAAAAAAAAAAAATCAATCACATTGGGTTTTTTTTCATGCCTAAAGAGGAATAAAAACACTCAGGAAAAAAAAAATCTTGATTAAGGTTCTCATAATTCATGCATGAAAGGGTTAATGATAGAGGCTGTGATGATCTGCTGGACTTTTCTCCACCTTCTTCTTAATAATTAAAATATTACACCAAGCAGAGTCTCACTGAACTATGTTGCTAACTACACTGTTGCCCATGAAGTTAAAATAAAATATTTTTACCTCTTCTCATGAAATGATTGTGACAATGTTATATATATTTAATAGATAAAGTATAACTGGGACTGAGTATGTAATTATGTATGTATCTGGTCAAAAGTTATTACTGATGTGCATTAATGGGAATAAAAAGAGGAATGTGTCTTATAAGAAAATTATTATAGCTTTATGGGCAACGGTGTGTAAAAAAAAATTTTGGGACAAACTTGAATCTTGCTGCGATGAAAATGAAACCAACCACACGAACTACATTTTACAATATACACACACATATGTGCACAAAACACCTGAACCGGACCCAGAACCAGCAGCCTCTTAAACCACAAGAACCACAGCTACAACAGAGAACGCTATTTACTGTGAATTATTGTTTATTTTTCAACTAATTGTTAGCATCCAGAATTTAGATTTACACTAAACTGAGCGGCTCAAAAAAATGGTAGCATTACTTTTGAAAAATGGCAAATTATTGCAAACAGATTCATGTGTCAAGTAATCGGCAAATGAGTTATAAAGGGGGTTTACAGTGACAGAAACTGGTCCAATATGACTTTAATTCCACTCAGATTCACATAATTATATAAATCTAAGCAGCCAACCCTAAAACCTAAACATCACATCACATGAAAAATCACATCAGGGCTGAGAACTTGGCAGAACAAAAAGATGAATTTGACAGAACATAACACATCCATCTGTTACTGTTTCCTGTTCAAATGATTTATGAATACCTCAAAAGTGAAGGTAATAACAGATGCAAATGTGTTCTCGTCTTTCATTAAATCTTCTTAGTACATTTTAGGAAAACTAACTGAAAAGCATCATAGATACTGCAGACGTTTGAGCAAAAACACTGGACATTATTTGTTAGAAGCAAAGACATATAGTATTGTAATTCCACACCTGAAAAAGTTGAAGCCTTTATGGGGTAAGTGACTATTTTTGGTAATTTCCACATACATTAGAAGACAGTGACGGTAACAGTTCCAGTGAGGACAGTGAGTCAACAATCTCAGGTCCAATGTGGTCTACAGGGTCTGTAAGGTCCGCCTCTGCATGAACAGTGAGTGGACCTGCTTTGTTAGGTACCATGAAGTAATGGTACTAATGTAAGGAATGATGTTCAAAGGGAGAATGTGGATGTGGACAGGGGTCTGGACCAGCACTTACGTTGGTCTAATATTCTAACATACATGTTCCTTTTGCCTTACATGTGTTTTTCTTGTATTTTTTATATTTGAATCATGGACTTTTTTTTTTTTTTTTTGCCACTTACGGGTAAGGAACCAAATATGGTAACTTAACATACATGTTCCTTTTGCCTTACATATGTTTTTCTTGTATTTTTTTTTTTTATTTGAATCTTGGACTTTTTTCTTTTTTTTTTGCCACTTACGGGTAAGGAACCAAATATGGTAACTTAACATACATGTTCCTTTTGCCTTACATGTGTTTTTCTTGTATTTTTTTTTTAATTTGAATCTTGGACTTTTTTCTTTTTTTTTTGCCACTTACGGGTAAGGAACCAAATATGGTAACTTAACATACATGTTCCTTTTGCCTTACATGTGTTTTTCTTGTATTTTTTTTTTTATTTGAATCTTGGACTTTTTTCTTTTTTTTTGCCACTTACGGGTAAGGAACCAAATATGGTAACTTAACATACATGTTCCTTTTGCCTTACATGTGTTTTTCTTGTATTTTTTTTTTTATTTGAATCTTGGACTTTTTTCTTTTTTTTTTGCCACTTACGGGTAAGGAACCAAATATGGTAACTTAACATACATGTTCCTTTTGCCTTACATGTGTTTTTCTTGTATTTTTTTTTTATTTGAATCTTGGACTTTTTTCTTTTTTTTTTGCCACTTACGGGTAAGGAACCAAATATGGTAACTTAACATACATGTTCCTTTTGCCTTACATGTGTTTTTCTTGTATTTTTTTTTTATTTGAATCTTGGACTTTTTTCTTTTTTTTTTGCCACTTACGGGTAAGGAACCAAATATGGTAACTTAACATACATGTTCCTTTTGCCTTACATGTGTTTTTCTTGTATTTTTTTTTTTATTTGAATCTTGGACTTTTTTCTTTTTTTTTTGCCACTTACGGGTAAGGAACCAAATATGGTAACTTAACATACATGTTCCTTTTGCCTTACATGTGTTTTCTTGTATTTTTTTTTTTATTTGAATCTTGGACTTTTTTCTTTTTTTTTGCCACTTACGGGTAAGGAACCAAATATGGTAACTTAACATACATGTTCCTTTTGCCTTACATGTCTTTTTCTTGTATTTTTTATATTTGAATCATGGACTTTTTTTTTTTTTTTTTTTTGCCACTTAGGGGTAAGGAACCAAATATGGTAACTTAACATACATGTTCCTTTTGCCTTACATGTGTTTTTCTTGTATTTTTTATATTTGAATCTTGGACTTTTTTTTTTTTTTTTGCCACTTACGGGTAAGGAACCAAATATGGTAACTTAACACATGTTTCTTTTGCCTTACATATGTTTTTCTTGTATTTTTTATATTTGAATCTTGGACTTTTTTTTTTTTTTTTTTTTTGCCACTTAGGGGTAAGGAACCAAATATGGTAACTTAACATACATGTTCCTTTTGCCTTACATGTGTTTTTCTTGTATTTTTTATATTTGAATCTTGGCCTTTTTTGTTTTGCCACTTACGGGTAAGGAACCAAATATGATAACTTAACATACATGTTCCTTTTGCCTTACATGTCTTTTTCTTGTATTTTTTATATTTGAATCTTGGACTTTTTTTTTTTTTGCCACTTACGGGTAAGGAACCAAATATGGTAACTTAACACATGTTTCTTTTGCCTTACATATGTTTTTCTTGTATTTTTTATATTTGAATCTTGGCCTTTTTTTTTTTTTTGCCACTTAGGGGTAAGGAACCAAATATGATAACTTAACATACATGTTCCTTTTGCCTTACATGTGTTTTTCTTGTATTTTTTATATTTGAATCTTGGCCTTTTTTGTTTTGCCACTTACGGGTAAGGAACCAAATATGGTAACTTAAGTGACCTTGATTTTCTACATAACACTAAAACAATTTTGAAAAATTTCACAGAAGTAATAAAGTCTTGTTAGGTTCTCCAGTAACGCACAGTTGATATTTTGAATATCAGCATATTTTTATGAGTGTCCGATAAAGGATTAATAATCACTGCTGAAAACTTGTCAAAGTGCAACAAATACCCAAATCTCTCTAATATTTTCAGTCACGTCTTAAAGGAGTGATATTTTGCTTTTTTTTTTTTTTAAATGGAATTATGCATTTTAACCCTTAGGGATCTGAGCCTATTTTGGCTGTTTTTGAGTACTTTTGATTTTGCCGTTATATACTATATAAAGAAATGTTTATTATACCCATGTTTGGTATATTTTTTTTTCAGCACAACTTCATCTATCTCATCTGCTTAATATTTTTTCACTTTAACCTACTATATCAACACAAAAAGACAAAAAACATACAAAAAATATAAAATCCGATTTGAAACATGTATATTTAATTTATACTTATTGTAAAGATGCTTAACGAACCTTTTCAAAGATTTTAAAAGTGAATATTGGTTCCAAATATTAGGTATATAAAATCAAAATTGTAATAAATGAAAACCATACTCAAATATTTGACATAAAAGCAGATCTTTACATAGGCGTTTTCTCACATTTATTTCTCACAATTATGGAGTACTCGGAGAAATGTTCATCGCAAGTCGTTACCTTATATGTTCAAATGTCGGGATGTAACTAGTTATAAAACGTAACAAATTAAGCATCGTTTTTTTTTCTGCCTAGTTTACTCAGTTCTTGTTCCAGTTATCGTTACCATTATATTATCACCATATAATTATTGTTAGTATTGTTGATCTTTTCTTGTGAGGGTCTTCGCCACCTTCTTCTTCCTTTTTCTCCCCCCTTCACTCTTTCCTTCTCTTCTCCCCCTTTCTTCTCCTCCCCCCTCCCCTTTCCTTCATGTCAGGTCCGGCATTGAAATGTGGTTCAACAAAACTCATCATAAAAACAGCAGAATTTCAATAGTTTATGAAATTTCCTTTGGCGAAGCAAATTTGTTCAGCACAAAAAGGCAGCCAGACTACCATTCTGTTATTATGATGCTGGGCAAGGCAAGTTAAAAAAAAAAAAAAAAAAGACGCAGGAATTCAAACAGGTGGTAGAAATCCACTTGGTTTTTGCCAAAATGAATATAAAGATAGCTTTGCAGCACCTGGAGGGTTCAAATTCTAATTTTATGAACTATTAGGGTCCAAATACAAAAATATCATTTTTGTGTATTTGACCAAAGACTAATAAAAGTGGGTTTAGAAAAATATGACCCCTTTTAAACCTTAATAGTTACAAACACTTTTCTCATTATGTTACGGATGTGAATGTCATCAGTATTTGATGCATACCTTCCTGTTACTACTTGTTTTGTTTTTTTAATGAGTGCATGTTCCAAATAATCTCAACTAAACTAGAACTGAACTTACGCCCTCTTACTGTTTATCATTAAAAAACACCTTAACGTAGGGCTGCTCGATTATAGAAAAAAAAAAAAAAATCACGATTATTTTAGCAATAATTGAAATCACGATTATTAAAAACGATTATTTGTTAACCTTAAAATTGTTTATTTTTTTCTTGCAAAACAATGTAAAATATACTCTTTAAACATAAATAAAGCTTTTAACCACTAAAACAAAGTATGTTCACTTTTGTACGAAACAAAAAAATCTTTGAATGCAAATAAGTGTACTGTAAATTCAAGTATGTTTCCTTTTGTAAACAAATAGTGCACTGGAATTAAACTGCTATAGACTTGCCATAGAACTGTAGCAATAATAAAAAAAACCCAAAAACCTCACGTTAAGTGCAAATTATAAATTTTAGTATGTTCAATGTAGTATGAAACATAGTAAATACAGTGGCGTGCCGTGAGGGTTCAGTTCAGGCCTTCTGTATACATCAGCCATCTAGAATACGTACGTTAGGGTTATACGGGTTAGGTTAATACGGGAGTTGCAGCGTAAAGAGATTCGGAGACTGAAGATTGCATTGCGGACGAAGTTGTAGACGGAGTTGTTTTTATGTGTTTTAGTTTTTCATAAGATTATGATAAAGGTGGCGGTGGTTAAACTTTAGATGGTTAAAAAGGTTTGTTGTGTTAGCGGTCGGTGCGGACACAACTACCAAACACTTTTTGCACGTGATGTGTTTTTGCTCTTCGTCTTCTTCATCAAACCCAAAGTGATTCCATACAATTGAATTTGACTTGCCTTTTTTGTTTACCAAGCACTTCTGCTGTGATTCTCCTGCCGTTTTTCCAGACCGCTAGGTACAACTTTCCTCTTGGGGTGGACCTGCCGGCTAGCAGGCAGCAGTAGCTTAGAGGGGGGCGGGGCAGAGCAGCTCATGGTAGCTTGCGTGCGCGTGAATTAAAACAACTCAAAATTATAATCGTTTTTTCTCGATTACATAATTTTTGTAGTCGTTGCGTCTAATAATCGAAATCGTAATTGAATTTCGATTAACTGCACAGCCCTACCTTAACGTACTAATCCGCAGCCAATAAGATCACGTGTTTCAGTCAAAATGAGAGTCGTTCACACGCTCACGAGGGATCATTAGATTTTAAGTGTCGATTTTATGTCTTTCATTTTTCTGCCGCTCCGATATAAGTTCAGATGCCCTTGTCAGCACTAATACGCTGCACAAAGTTTTATATCTGTTTTGCTGACTGTGCGCTCTTGTCTTGCCAACAATGACTAAGAGATCTCACAGTTATGATCAATATGAGCTTCTTAGTTGAAGACTTACACCATTTGGCAACAGTGACAGTGTGATTCATGATATCTGTAAAACTGTTCCCAAATTTCACGCACTAAATAAAATCTAACATACCGTCAGACCTTGAGTCTCGGTGCCTGTGACATTTCATCTCTGAGTTGTATATATGGAGCTTTTAGTATCTTAAAGATGCAGAGCCGCTGGTTCCATAGCACTGACCTTCTCCAATCAATATGTAATACACTTCTGAACTGCCAAGTCCCTTTTTGCTGTAATTTGCAACTTTCGTGCCCATTAGGTGGGAAATGGTGCTGACTGTGTGTGTATGCAGTCCCACACACACTATAACACAAATCGTCAATGAAATTTCTCCTGAGTGTGGAAGAGATAAGAGACAAAACGATGTTGTAGTGGACCGTGGCTGCAGGGGAGACTCGCCTCCCTGGAGTTTGCAGATTTTTTTTAAGTGTCACACTCCGTGTAGTTGGACGCTGCTACAGGCGAGGACATCCTCTGCTTTACTGTCAGAGCTAGATTTCAGGTGTTGCAAACTAAAGATATCCTTTGTGGCACACAGTTTGATTCAGTTTAACATCTCAGATGGCCTGTGTGCTGAGAATAAGCATATCTCAAGTTTGCATTATATTTTTATTGATACGTTAACACACCGCTTTGGAGATCTACAGGGGTTGGACAAAATAATGGAAACACCTTCACCTCAAGATGATAATGCCCCAATCCATACAGCTAGAATTGTTAAAGAATGGCATGAGGAACATTCTAATGAAGTTGAGCATCTCGTATGGCCGGCACAGTCCCCAGACCTCAACATTATTGAGCATTTATGGTCAGTTTTAGAGATTCAAGTAAGACGTCGATTTCCACCGCCATCGTCTCTAAAAGAGTTGGAGGGTATTCTAACTGAAGAATGGCTTAAAATTCCTTTGGAAACAATTCACAAGTTGTATGAATCAATACCTCGGAGAATTGAGGCTGTAATTGCCGCAAAAGGCGGACCTACACCATATTAAATTATATTTTGTTGATTTTTTAAGGTGTTTCCATTATTTTGTCCAACCCCTGTACCTTCAAAATGTAATGTACTCTCAAGAATGGGCTCTATTAAAAACAATGATTTTGCAGCTATACTACTCAGATTTTACTGACACGGTGTCAGAGTTAGAGTTAGATGTTAGTTTAACTTAATGGTTGTTTTGGAGGCTGCATTATACAATGTTGGGTTACTTCTACAGTCTGTTCATCCAACTGCAGCACACTGTAAAAAAAAAAAAAAAAAAAAAAAAAAAAAAAAAACGTAAAAAAACAGTATTATTCCGGCAGCAGGGTGCCGAAAAAATACTGTTAAAAAAAAGGAAAATAACCATCTCATAAAAATACGGTAATTTTCCATAATTAAAACAGTTTTTTGCCCTAACTTTACATGAGATTTTGCTTTTTTTTTTTTTTTTTTTTTTTTTTTACTTTTTAATGTTTAATAAAGAATATTTTCCTGTATTTAAACAATCAAATTACATATATATAATTTTCAATGAGACTAAGTTGTACAATCCACTGATAAAAACTGTATTTGGACAGTTTATCAGTGCTTACACATGTTATACAGTCACAAAAACCCATTTATTCAACATTTTTGTTGTGAAACCTCCCGTAATTACACAAGATATTTGTCAATTAACAAACAAGTCTTGTTAAACTTATAGTAAAATACTTCTTGTACGGTTAATTGTCAGTAATTTTAGCTCGTTATATATATATATTTTTTACAGTATTAAACTTTAAATTAACAGTTTAATCTCATAAATAGAAAATAAATATTTGTGAAATTACGATACATTTGCAATATATTTTAACTGTATTTTTCTGTGAAAAAAGAAAAAAATTCTTTAAAAAATGGAAATTTTTTGGTTATTCAGTTACATTTTTTTGTGTTATTTTACATTTGATGCATAAAATCACAGTCTATTTTTGTCATTTCATTGATATGTTCCTGTATCTTAAAAATACAGGAAAAATCTGTAAATTAACAGTGAAAATTCTGTTAAATTACAGATTTTTTTTTTTACAGCGCAGGAAGTCTCACAATCAACATGCAAACATCTACAGTGTGCAAAAAATGTTGTTATATGTTATTATTAGTGCTGTCAAATGATTAAAATTTTTAATCAGATGAATCACAGGGTTGCTGGGGATTCATTTTAATTAATCACAATTAAATATCATTCATTTTTAATCTACAGACAGACTCAAGAAAGAAGGGAATATGCAGTGTCCCAAAAAATGTATACAAACTTTAAATAATTGTAAAGTAGGTGTTTATTAAAATTCATTTAATTTTCAAAATGTAACAGAATTTAAAAACATCCTTTTATTGTTTTGTCACCACCTGTTCTCAAACTGACGTCCGCTCTGGTCCGGACACTGCTGACAACACCAAGCAATGGAATCGCACACATCACCAAACAATTCCCTTGGTATTTGCGTGCATTCACGTTCAGTGTCTGCTCTCAATTCAGCGACTGTTGCAGGTCTCATAGTGTAGACTTGTCTTTTAGGTATCCCCATAAAAAAAGTCTAGTGGTGTGAGGTCTGGTGAACTTGCCAAACAGCTGGATTGGACGGAGAGGTTTCATTGAATACCCTTCACGTTCACCAGACGTCACACCACTAGACTTTTTTTTTTTTTTTTTTTATTGTACTGACAAAAACAGTGCTTTTAGACATTCCATGTTTTCTTTTCTGTCTGTTTTAGTCACGTGATACACACAGGAGTTAGTACTTGATTGCACAACCATTGTTTTTGGTGACTTTTGATGATTTAATAATTTTTTCCGTGACTGTAAAGAGGCCATTGAAATTTTTGACAACATTGTTATCTATTATATAGTATCTACAGTCTACTCTCGTTAAACCGCCCGCCATTATACCGCCATTTTCGCTTACCGCCGACCAAAACCATTGCACAAAAATCCCCAATGCATTATTCCATTAGCTACCGCCATTTCCGCCTATCGCCATCCGCCAGCCCAGTTCCATGCACAAACAACACTTATACCATTGATTTCCCGACCGTTATACCGCCAGCGTGATTGCCATCAAGTACATATAAATTTTAACAATGCACTGAAACAAACGCGCCAGACGCTGATCGCGACAAGCTACGAGTAGGTCTACGGAACGGCCACCGTTCATTTATCGCAGAACACTCAGTAGGTCAGGATGTCGGGAAGAGGACGTGGGATTAAGCCAAAGCCTCAAGATGATGGGGTGTCATTTCCCGACACGGTATAATAATGCTTAAAATGTTTCCCCACTTTAAATGATCCCTTACAACATAACAGAATCAAGATTTATTTAGAAACGCAATTAGAACGGGTTAACGGAGGCAGCATAGACATCATATAGTACAGACATGCACATTATGGACGCAACCCGTTGTAACGCCATTTTCGCTATACCGCCAATTTGGCCGTGAACGGAAGTTGGCGGTATAACGAGAGTAGACTGTATTTATAACAATCTGTACAAATTGTTAAATATAATTGTGAAGTGGCCCAGCCTTCCTCTAACACTTGTCACATCATGCTATCAAGGTCATATGATTAACGTGTTTGCTGTCAGTTACTGTTTCCACATCCATCAGACATGGAGTAACAGTATTTCCTGAAGGACATCTGTATCTGTCCGATGCTCCACTCCACTAAATTACTAACTCTGTCCGTTTAGTCCCGGATAGGCAGTTGGCAGATTTGGGGATTTTCAGAGATTTGCAGTGAACAAGCTGCATGTTATGACTGAACTGAGACTGAACCAAAACAGTCAAGTTCCAGGCAGATGAGCAATCAGCTGAAAGTGGCTATAAAGCTCATCAGACTAAGAACTGCAGAGTCAGGTAATTACTCTGAGCATTACCTTCACATGGTCATTTGCTCCAGTGTACAAAAATATTGATTATAGCAGCTTAAACTATGCACCAGTCATTATTAGTTTTACACAGGTGGACCCCCCCCACCCCCCTGGGGGATGTCTGAAGAAAGGGGTTCGGACTTTTGAATTGAGTATTTTCAAACTGTAGCTCGCTCGAATCGTTTTTCTAAGATCTCAAACCCCACCTTTAATTTTGTTATTTTTTTCTTGTTGACAATAATCAAACAAACAAAAAATCATAATAATTTGCATTTGTTTGTGTCTTTCTCATACAGCCACACTTTTTGAAACACATTAAAGTGTTTGGGATTATGTAAATTTTAAGGGTGTATCCAAAAAGTTTTTCTCACTTTTGTAAATGAATTAAAGTTAGCAAAGAAAAGTTATTAATAATGTGTTCCCTGAAGAGCATCAGCACAGGGTACATTTATAACTAACAGGCAACAACAGAATCCATCAACTCAAACTGGATGGAGAAAACTGTTATAATGAAGCTGTCTAAGTTGTATAAGAGCAGAACAGTTCATAAACTTTCCGTGAACCAATGGCATGTATTGATATGACTATTAAAAGCCCCCATCATAAAAAAGTAAAGTATCCTTCAAACCAGCCAATTATGTTGGTGATATCCAAACTGACAGAGGAGTCGCCGCCTCTGCTCCCTCTTCCAACTCTGAGCCTGGCTTTCTTTCTGCCCACGTCCTTTATGGTGTTACATCTGTGGGAGGATCCGGCCCAGGGGACCGGGGCCCCTCAGCAGTGGATGTGCCGGCCTGTCAGCCCAAACTTATGTCAATCCACACAACACAAGGAGTGATTACCAGGGCAGGGCCAGATGGATAAGTTTGCAACGTGCATATTCAACTGTTGATATCAAGTGTTAAATTACACACAGTATGATCCCTCCAAACTATTCTTATGAGTAGTCACTTTCCCATTGGACATCTGCGCAAAACTTTACAGATATTTACTAAATGTCGAAAAAACAAACGCATGTAATGTTATTTTTTTCATTAAATCACAAATGCGATGATTTGTTTATTTATTATCGCAAGATGACACAAGAAGTAATTCCATAAAAATGGAGATGAACTTTAATATTGTGTTGATTTACAGATATATTCAGTATTATTATATATTACCCCTCTACAGGGTGGGGAAGCAAAATTTACAATATTTTGAGGCAGGGATTGAAAGACAGTGTATGACCAATTAGTTTATTGAAAGTCATGACAATTTATTTGCCACAAGAAAATGTACATAATAGAAAATGTTTTTATTCTATGTGTCCTCCTTCTTTCTCAGTAACTGCCTTCACACGCTTCCTGAAACTTGCGCAAGTGTTCCTCAAATATTCGGGCGACAACTTCTCCCATTCTTCTTTAATAGTATCTTCCAGACTTTCTCGTAATAGTTTTGCTCATAGTCATTCTCTTCTTTCCATTATAAACAGTCTTTATGGACACTCCAACTATTTTTGAAATCTCCTTTGGTGTGACGAGTGCATTCAGCAAATCACACACTCTTGACGTTTGCTTTCCTGATTACTCATATGGGCAAAAGTTTCTGAAAAGGTATGGATAATAGTGTTAGGTATGATTATGACATCAATATATGTTTGGTTTCAAAACAATTGACATAGTGCCTGCTGAGAAAAAACAACTAAATGTTCATTGTAAATTTTGCTTCCCCACCCTGTATCCTGTACTAAATTAAAAAATGATTCAGTTTCCTGGTGTGTCCACACATACTGCGCCATGTTTGTTTAAAACTCTTCTTCTTCACTTGTTGTAACGTCCGCCAACATCCGTTTTTTTTTTTTTTTTGTATTCACGTGACTTTAGTTGCGGAAAAAAGGTCTTTTCATTGCAGTTCTGCATGATATAGCAATTGCACTACACCTGAAAAGCCACCTCCTGCCAGTGCAAAAACTTTGAATCAAAAAACAAGAGTTTTGGTGAAATTGTCATCTTTCCATTACATAAATTTTTATGCACAAATTATATTCACACAGGTTGAGGATCAATGGAAAAGCAACTACTGATATCCACTTTCTAAATGTACTGTTTGATTAACAAAGCCTTGACATAACCGAGATGATAGACACAACAACAGCCAAGACAATATTTTTGATGGTTAAAGTGTTTGTCATGTTTGGGTTTCAGACTGAAACCATTAACCTCTAAAAATTGGACAATATTTAATCTTAATCCATAAAGACCCAAACATCCACTGGTGACCGAAACTACCTACTGATATAAATTTAAACCTGTTGAACTATGAATGATATCAATACATGTAAATAATTGGTGTAAAATACAGTTTGTCATCTTTTCATGCTCATCAGACATAACTGATTTGGACTTTCAGAGGCTCCGTAGTTACCGTGGAAACACCATCATCTTCTACAGCATTGATTCACAAGTAAAACCTGTGGAGTTGGATCAATGATAGTGGATGGAGACACTTGTTTTTACATTCACTTATTGATATCTTTGCTGAAAAAGTCACTTTTTCTTCACTTTTCTCTGTTTTGATTTAATAACCTTTGAATTTACACTGAGTTTTCATGAACATCTACATTAAATCTAGGAAAATACATGATTTACAGTAAAAAATTCAAAATACAGAGCATAATATTATAATAAATAGTGATTAATCATTTAAGAAAGATTAAATGAAGAGAAAACTTCATTTGGAAACTGCCACAAAAGTAGCACTGGGTCTTTATGGGTTAAATTCAGTGTTAAAGTCTGACCTGACATCATTCTGTGTTATATTTTATAATTTTGTTCATCCAAAGTGTCATAGATGCCATCACATGCCTGACTGGCTTTTTGTCTCTAATGTTTGCTTAAATAATTCTGTATGATGGAAAATATTGATGAAGAGAAGGAGCAAGAAAACCCATCTAGGCGATCATTAGGTTTCTTAGTTTATCTCTGTTTTTATGAATCTCATCCAATGGAGATAAATACATGTTGACAAACCTTCACTGACACATTTATATAATAATGGCTCACAGTCATATTCATATTCTCCATACGTCAGATGTCAGTTCTGTCAGTGACACGCAAAAAAAGAGCATATTCTTTAGGCTGAGTCCCTTTTGGCCTTTAAATAAA
This sequence comes from Sphaeramia orbicularis, assembly GCF_902148855.1. Taxonomy (NCBI): domain Eukaryota; kingdom Metazoa; phylum Chordata; class Actinopteri; order Kurtiformes; family Apogonidae; genus Sphaeramia; species Sphaeramia orbicularis. Next base: position 15,634,856 of record NC_043970.1, read on the forward strand.
ATACAGCATGCCAAGCAGAGTGAGAAAATATCAGTTATTAACCGCTCTAGTCAAGGGTCTCTGTGCTGCTGTTGGGGATTTTTCAGAGTTAAAGCATCACACAGGCTGATATTTCTCAAAAGGCGGCAACAGGCAGTACCATTCTGTAATGTTGAAGGATGATAGACAATTGCAACCTTAAAGACTGAAATATATTTGATAATCATTTCAAGCTACACTTGGCACATGTCAGGAAAAAAACAAAAGAGTGTGAAAATACCCCCCTCTTGCAGCTCTGCCCTTGACAATGTGGCATTAATTCATTCCAGTTTAGAAAAGTGAACCAAGTGTATCAGAGGAGCTGCTGGTGTTATCGCCTCAACCGAGGTCGAGTCGAGGCCCAGACCAAAGGGGGGCGAGACTGAGTCCAGACAAAGACCAGACTAGATACACAACAAGAAACAAGAAACCGTGCAATAAACCGTACTCATATGTATAGTCTGTATACATGTCTATATATTTATGGGTGTAGATATGTGTGTATAGGTCTACGTATGAGTATCTCCCCTATCCAAGCTGTGGCATGATCAGCATGTGCACAGCTGCAAATAGTATTAATAACTTTTTTGATTTGTCTTTATGTTTGATTTTGCTCTTGTGTGCTTTGTACTCCACCACTGCGGCTGTAAATCTGAAATTTCCCCTTGTGGGACTAATAAAAGACTTATCTTATCTTGTCTTATCTTATCTTATCTTATCTTATCTTATCTTATCTTATCTTATCTTATCTTATCTTATCTTATCTTATCTTAACATTCTTTACCATTCTTAGGTTCCCAACCTTTTTTGGCTCATGACCCCATTTTAATATCACAAATTTCTGGCGACCCCAGAAATACAAAACTTTCCTTTTTTTTTTTTTTTGCTAAAACTAATTTGTTTTTGATCATGTAATACAGGGGTGTCAAACTCATGTTAGTTCAGGGTCCACACTAAGCCAAATTTGATCTGCAGTGGGCCGGACCAGTGAAATAATAACATAATAATATATAAATAATGTCAACTCCAAACTTTCCTCTATGGTTTAGAGTGAAAAAAGTAAAATTAAGCAATAAAAATGTTTATATCTACCAACTATCCTTTAAAACAATCTTATCTTATCTTATCTTATCTTATCTTATCTTATCTTATCTTATCTTATCTTATCTTATTTTATCTTATCTTATGTTTATGTTTTTGCATTCGGCAGATGCTTTTTCCAAAGTGACTTACAGGGGAAAACCAATCAAATCACTCAATCAATCAAATTTTATTTATATAGCGTCAGATCACAACAAAAAAGTTATCTCATGACACTTGATATATAGAGTTGGTCAAAACCAGACTCTAAGCCAATTTACAGAAACCCAACAGAGTCTTATCTTATCTTATCTTTTCTTATCTTATCTTAACTTATCTTATCTCTCTAACTCTGAACAGAGCTGATGTCAGTCCTTATTTCAGGAAAAAAAAAAAAAAAAAAAAAAAAAAAGAATATATATATATATATATATATATATATATATATATATATATATATATATATATATATATATATATATTAGTCAGTGGCAATGACACAAGCAATGTTTTGATCCTGTATGAATCATCTAAGTCAATCGGAATCATTATTATATATTTCTCCATTTAAATGATATATCTATAAGTCAAGAAAGTCACAATTTTTGTCAAAACTCCTGAACTGTCAGACTGTGAAAATATACTTCGATCTGTTGAGGTTCACTTAACCCACAAAGACTACTTTTGTGGCAATTTTTCTCTGTATGAGTATATAAATTAAGTAATCAGGTGGGATTGAAGCGTGGACTTTAAGATTTAATTCCAGGGGTTGAATAAAATATTGCCTTAAAGGAGTGATATTTTGCTTTTTTAAATAGAATTATGCATTTTAAAACATGTCCCTGTGGTCTACATCAACTGTAAATGCTAAGTTTGGGTCTGAATTCTTCATCAATTCAACTCCACAGGTCCATCTTCAACCCTATTTCTGAGTAATGACACCAGAAAGGTTGTTTTGAGCGCTGGCTCTTTAAATGTACATGAGCCACTTCATGCCCCACCCCCTCCAGGTTGTTGGTTGTGCTACTCTGTCCTGTTCAGCCATTTTTGTTTGTTAATACAACCAATAACTCAACATTTTTAGCTAATCGGCTCGAAATTTGGACATATTTTCAGTATGGACTACAACCACTGCTGCAAATAAAATATTATGTCGTACTCTGAGAAATATTCGTCAGAAGTCTTTCCCTTATATGTGCAAATGTCGTGACGTAATTAGTTATCAAACATAACAAATTAAGCAGGAATTAACACAGGTTGTAGAAATCCACTTGAATGAATATAAAGATAGTTTTGCAGCACCTGGAGGGTTCAAATTCTAACTTTTTGAACTATTAGGGTCTAAATACAGAAATAAATGTACCAAAGACAAATAAAAGAGGGTTTAGCAAAATAAGACCCCTTTAACCGTTTCAGCATTACAACCATTTTAAACAGAATCCGTCCATTTTCAGGGGCAGATATTTATCAGTCTGGTTGTGCTTTTTTCTCTTGTCCCATGAGGGGAGAAAAAGACTTGACCAACATCTTCTGCCACAGGACAGATTTTCTACAACCTAAAAAAACATTAAAGATGAGGTGCAAAAGTCTGGTTTCCTCTCATCCATATTATAATACAGTAAAAGAGTGTCAATAACTTTTTGTTCGGTGAAACCCAAAAATGCTACAATAATTTAGTAGACCCAAAAATATTATCTAACATTGTATCTTATGTGTTCCTAAAACTGCAGTTTCAAAGCCACACTAATATGCACAAAAACTTCTCTCAGTAAGTATCTTAGCTCATCTAAAACTTTGCCAATTATTAAAAGCCACAAAACACGTTTGGTTTTCATTAGGGCTGGTACAACAGCCTCGGGGGCAGCTTGACACAGTATTAGAGACATTCTTTAACTGCTTACAGAGAGGCTGTAAAAACAGACCTAAACACTGCTGACAGCGTGGTGTAAAAATATGGTTAATTGGAAGAACTTTTCTGGACAGAACCCCAGCCAACCATAAACCAGACCATACATGGCTGTAAAGCACTGACTGAGGTTCACAGCAATTAGAGAAACATAGAACTGAAGTGAAGCGGAGCACAGAGGAGGAATACTTTGAGAAGTTAGTTTATAGACAATGGCACTAGCATGTTGAAAAGACCGAGGTATGTGAACAACACCTATCTACATACCTTCATTTTCTGTTACTCGACAGTGTATCCACATTGAAAACAGACTGTTGACTTTGAATAACAAGAAAAGCACTCAGAGAGCACAGACCTCTGCCAAGAGAGATCTGCCCCTCCCCCCGATCACCAACAAAATTTAATCATTTCTTCCTTGTTCCAGTATCAACATTTCCTGCAAATTTCATGAAAATCCGTCCATAACTTTTTGAGTTATCTTGCTAACAATCAAACAAACACGCACACAAAGCAAAGTGATCACAATATCTCCTGGTGGTGATAACAATGGAAGAAGAGAAAATACAAGTCTGATACACTGGGAAAGAGCATCCAAAACTATTCTTTTTTTTTTTTTTTTTTTTTTTTTACTTTATTTTTATTGTTTATTTTATGTACATTACCAAACCAGACAAACATAGGGGACATTTGGGATACATTGACCATAATAAACCTTATGATTAGGAATGCACCGATCCAATACCAGTATCGGGCATCAACTCCGATACTCAGTTTGTGTACTCGTATTCATACTCGTAAAAGTAATCCAATACACTGCACCGATACCACTTACGGCCGTGTGACATTCACAGTTCAGTGCAGAAGGTACACGGCGGTGGAATAATGTGTGGAGGGTGTGGAGATTTTTTAAAATAAATGACAGTGATAAAAGTAACGCTGACTGAAAGTAACGTTAAAGACACAGACGGATACAGACGCAGCGTTCTGTCTGTCCTCTGCGTACATTCCATCCATTTTCCAGGGGCTGGTGGATGCGTACCCAGATAGAGAATACCAGCAGGAACCGTGGAGGTAGAGGATCTGTTCAAAGAGCAACTGTGAGTGAGAGAAAAACTACTGACAGATTTATGACAACTACCCAGGGCTGGGCCGGTTTCTGTACTACTTGTAATACTATGGAGGTATGGAGCGGTGCGGACCGCCGCCAGCGGAAGGGAAAACAAAGCTTATCACTCATTTATCTTTTCTCTACCTCTTGAAACTTTGCTTTTAAACCTTACCAGTAAAAACACTGCAACATTAGTATGCACATTAGTATTACCTCTGTCATCTCCATGTTTGTTATTACTGACTTTCTTCTTTTTCTCAAAAAACGTTACTTTTCTTCATGGTATTTGTCCAGTATGGTTAATTCAGAGCGGCGCCTCCTGGTGGATTGATTGAAAAACACTCATTCCAACACATTAAATGTCAGTAGCAGCAGTTTGTTCCAGTCAGACTAATGACAACGACAATAAAGCACATTTACAAAAGGAACTAAGAACTGGAATGGGATTACTAAGTACTCGTATCGGTATTCGGTATCGGCAAGTACTTAAATGTAAGTACTCGTACTAGTACTCGGTCTGGAAAAAAGTGGTATCGGTGCATCCCTACTTATGACTAACACTTGTTTTTAGTAGTGTGACGTTGAAATGAAAATTGTCCATTTCTTCCATTTATCATGACATTGTTCTTCTTGGGTCCTCAGTTTTTATGGGTCAGAATCTCCATCTCAAATATTCCATTCACAGTTTGGATCCAGTCGTTACTTGTAGGTGGTTCTAATCTGCACCATTTTTTTGGTAATAACCTTTTTACAGGCTGCTACAACTATTCTTATCAGAAAAATATTACTTGAAATATGATGGTCCCTGTTTTATTATTATTATTATATATTGCATGATGTTTGGAATCATACTACTGCTGCACTAATGTTGCATTTTACTACTATAGATGTTTAAAGTAAAGCACATTTTAACTACTTTATATAGCATTAGAGTAGTTTAATCTACAGCAAGGCATCATAGGACTTTTTATGCAGTATTTATTTATTTCTAATTCAAATAGAAAAAACCCAAAAACAAGGAGAAAAAAAGTTAAAAAAAAAAAAAAAAAAAAAAAGTTGAAACAAGCAGGATAAAGTACAACTTATACACTCCCGCCCCCTTACTCCATCTTTTTCTACTGAGCCTAAAGTCAAATGTCAGTTCCTAAAAGTAACTTAACAAATCTTACACATGTCAAAACACATTCCAAACAATCCTGCACAAAACGCAAAAAACATTATACACATAAAAATAAACGCTGTCCATTTCATAGTTGTATTATGCATATAGATCAGGGATGTCAAACTCATTTTAGTTCAGGGGCCACATTCAGCCTAATATGATCTAAAGTGGGCCGGACCAGTAAAATAATATAAATAATAGGATAAGAACTGATAAATACTGTAGACAAAATTTTCTCTGTGTTTTTGAGTGAAAAAAGTAAAATTCCATAATGAAAATGTTTACATTTACGAACTGTACTTGAACATAACATGAACAAATGTGAACAACCTGAAAATTCTTAAGAAAAATAATATTACACCTTAGTTTATCATTTATACATGTGCATCACAACTGACAGATCACAGTGGATTTACAAATACACACAATATTTAGTAACAGGCAGAATGTTGGTAAAATTCCACATATGTCTGTTAAGAAATTGCGTATTGTTCATATTTGTTCAGGTTATTCACATTTTTTTCTAAAAGGACAGTCTGTAAATATAAACATTTTTGTGTAATTTTACAATTTTTACTCTAAAAAAAGACAAAAAAATTGCGTTTTTCATTGTTTATAAGTTGTTATGATTGTATTTTATTGGTCTGACCCACTTCAGATTGAATTTTCACATCCTTGATTGTTACTATCTTCATTATAATTTTTGCATTTCACAAATTCATCCGAGGGGCCGGATTGGACCCTTTGGCGGGCCGGTTTTGGCCCCCGGGCCGCATGTTTGACACCTGTGATATAGATAGACTTCACTTTAAACATAAATAAGCAGGTGGTTCTCATCCCGTTTCGTCACTATCTGATGCTTTGGTCCAGGAGAGTGACTCACTACTGCCTCTAGTGGTCATATGAATGAACTGGATTGTCAGTATAAATATATTCAGTTTCTACAGGGGTTGGACAAAATAATGGAAACACCTTCACCTCAAGATGATAATGCCCCAATCCATACAGCTAGAATTGTTAAAGAATGGCATGAGGAACATTCTAATGAAGTTGAGCATCTCGTATGGCCGGCACAGTCCCCAGACCTCAACATTATTGAGCATTTATGGTCAGTTTTACAGATTCAAGTAAGATGTCGATTTCCACCGCCATCGTCTCTAAAAGAGTTGGAGGGTATTCTAACTGAAGAATGGCTTAAAATTCCTTTGGAAACAATTCACAAGTTGTATGAATCAATACCTCGGAGAATTGAGGCTGTAATTGCCGCAAAAGGCGGACCTACACCATATTAAATTATATTTTGTTGATTTTTTAAGGTGTTTCCATTATTTTGTCCAACCCCTGTATCTCTACAATCAAATACATTGTCATCTTTGGTTTAACTCCAGGTCTCTTTATTCTGAACACTCTAATGAATTGAATTTTCTCAACCCATAAAACACAGAAAAAAGGGGTATGAAAAAATGTAATCTGAAAAGTAGCCAAAACTGTGAAATAAATGTCATGAAGCCGAAAGCAGACTATTCATCTCAAGTACAACATTAAATAACCTGGAAACACTCAGATTAAGTAGAAAGTTGCATTCCACCACTGCTTTTAAAGAAGAGTTGGGGTGGTGCATAGTCTCATATGGCTGCATCGAACATAAAATCTAAATATTTAATGTATTCAATAAAATCACAAATTCAGTATGCATTTAAAAGTGAGTAGGTTAATAAATGCAAAAGTGCATGTTCGGCATATAAACAGATGAGGATATTACAGTAAAAAACAGCAGTACAACCTTTTAATATTTAATAAAATATGTAATAATACAAAAAATAAATAATTAAACAACTACATGGAACAACTGCATCCATCTTTAAGATTCAGAAGCTACTTTCTTGTTTCACACACACACACACACACACACACACACACACACACACACACACACTCCTACACACCAGCACATTCCCTTCTGGCCTCTTTATCTCAGCAGATGGATTAAAGCCCCAGTGGTCTGGACCTTGTCCTCCTTACACAGAGAGAGACAGCAAGACAGGAACTAGACTCAGCAGGGTTCCTAAAGGTCTTCCCCGCAGCCCTGGACCCGCTGGATGCATACAGTAATATACCAGATTAATGATGTAAAAGACACAGCGACGAGACACAACGAGGCAGCACGCAGTTACGTCAGCCTCTGAAACCGCTGCTTGGGCAGGAGATTGTGCCGGTGGTCGATAAACTCCTGCTTCATAACGTTGCTTATGTTCTTAGGTTTTGAGGATGGCTTGCAGCATCCTCCTGATCACACTCAGCGCCAACTTTGGCCATGAAGTCAAGACTGAATCAGCAGACGATCCTCTCGCTGATGCCAGGCACCGTGTGGTTTCCAATGTTGAGCATCAATGACGGCATGTTTTATTTTAGCTACAGACACATTATTTTAGAGCTACCTGGTTTGTGTCAATTATAGTTAATCAGAGTGGCATATTTGCATAAAAAAACCTGAAGATTAAATCATAAGCTGTCTTTAAAGTGTAATATGTAAAACCAATAACAGGTGGTGACAGGCACGACAAACCCACCCCTCGCATGTATTGTAGCTTATTTTGGCATCGATCCAGCTGATGTCATCATGTCTATGCATGTGTGATGTTAGCATATCAATAGCCTCTATAAATGCGGCAAATTTGGAGTAAACTGAAACAAAATTGATGTTTTTATACAGGGTGTCCCATAAGTCTCCATACATAGGAGACAATACATATGGTTCTAACATGTATTTCTTTATATTTCTTCTTTATAGTTCTTCAGCAGTGGAGGACACGTATTGAAATGTGTTCCCGACAAAATGGCAGTCATATAGAGCATATTATATACATAAAAATGGTTTATGACAAGAAACATTTATTTTTCCTATGTATGGAGACTTATGGGACACCCTGTAGATGTGAAATTTTGCTGATTATAAGAAAATGGGAGAAGAAAAAAGAATTTAAAAATTTATAAAAAAAAATTTGAACTTTGACCTACTTTTCCTAAAATGTAACCACGTCTATTCTGTGTCACTGGCAATCTATAAACCAAATTTGGTATGAATTCAACCAACAGTTTTGCTGCTACAGACATTTGAAATTTCATCCATTATAAGTAAATAGGGAAAAAAAAAAAAGATTTTAAAATTCATAAAAAATTGAAACTTGGACCTATTTTTCCCAAAATTTAATGGCATCTATAAGCCAAATTTGGTATCAGTTCAACCAATAGTTTTGCTGTTAGAGTGTTAACAAACAAACAAACAAACAAACAAACTGAACCAAAAACAATACCCTTTGCCTCCCTTCAAGGAGTGGGGTAATAATTTATGTCCTGTCTGTACCATTTGGGTTTCCTTCAGTTTTCTCGCCATCCAAAACAGTTACACATGGGTTAATTCTGTCAGTGCTCTTGGCCGAGGTACTGATGAAGATCTGAGGTTGGTCCTGAACACTTTCAATGGCAGCTCACTGCTCTTAACGTGCTAATGCTACTAACCAATGCTAACGTGTGTATTATAATGGGTAAAATGTAGAGACTGAATCTCCCTATGGGGATAATAAACCTTTTGACCTTTATTTTCCAGTGCGTGAGCTGATTGCAGTCTCTGTAGTGATTTCTGTGAAGAGGTTGGATTTTCTGCAAAGGCTGATGTTTATACTCGTTGCTAAGTTCTTCTGTGACTCTCTTCTGTTCTTCTGCTGCAGCATCAGTGCATAGAAATGGAGTCAACTATTGTCAAGAAACAGCCAGAACATATAAGTCCCATAAGCACGAAAGCACATGGAAATGTATTTCATTTTAGATAAATAATTCCTAATTATTCCAGTGTTATTCACCCTTTATTACCATGTCTTAGCCTCAGTGGGAGTTAGTGCTAAACAAAGCTGGGAGAGCAGAAGAAGAAAACAGAACACAGCAGTATCCGGTTGTAAATTCATCTGCAGAGCCAAACTTTTGTGTGATGCATGCACTCTGACTGTTGTTTAGTCAGAGTGCATGCATCACCAGCAGTACAGCCTCCCTGTCACTGGCACTATTTCTTTTTTTTTTTTTTTTGACAAGTTTCACATTACTGCTGTGGTTCCATATCAGACATTTCAATAAATTTTATTTTTCGCAGTTTCACAGAATTTTGCTGTAGGTACAACGTTTCCAACAGATGATGACGTTCTTTACATCCATGGGTAAAATAATGACAAAACCTCCACCTCTGTCCCTCCAGCATGTATATGTATTAGGGATAGGAATCGAGAACCAGTTCTTTTTGAGAAGTGGTTCCTAGTAGCTCCATTCCTTGGAATCGTTTGCCTGCCTGCTTACCGATTTCTGCTTTCGTTGCACATGCATGTTGACGTCATACGCACCAGGTTATTATCATTAACAAAAACTAACGAAATGACGAAAACTAGAATTGTAAAAACATTTTCATTAACTGAAATAAATAAAAAGTATAATTAAAAGAAAAAACAATAACTAACTGAAACTGTATTGTGTGCTTACAAAACTAACTAAAACATATAAAAATGATGGATAAAATTCCCTTCGTTTTCGTCTTTGTCAATGTTGGATTGATATGAAATCAATTTATTTTGCTCTAGCAATTTTAGCCAGCGGCACCATATGACACTTTTGTTTGTCACTTCTCATCACTTGTCGTTTAGAGTAGTCTTCTGGTCCCCACTCTACCTGGAAACGTGGAGACTAATGTTGGGAGAAAGCAGCAGAGTCCTGTCTGGGATTTATTTGAATGTAACGGTGAGGAAGATAAAAGATGTGACAAAACTAAAATTAATACTAAACTAAACTAAAACTAAGTATTTAGAAAAAAATGAAAACTAAAAAAACTAGCAAACCTGCTCTAAAAACTAATTAAAACTAACTGAATTAAGAAAAAAAAGTCAAAACTAAATAAAACTAAACTATAATGAAAAATCCAAAACTATTATAACCTTGATATGCACGCTGCATTGTTTTGGTCAGAACATAGCTAACATGGCGTTGAGGCAGAAACGGTCAAAAAGACGACACCAGGGCCACTGGAACACTTACAAAGCTTCCATTTCTCCAAAAGGGTGAAATCCCTCCAATATGATCAAACATTTGTGACACAGCATGTGATTCATTTACAGGAATGTCACGTATTTGATATATGCTACTTAGTGACGCTTGTGAATCTAGCGGCAGAGTGAACACCAGGCCGGTTCTGGTGTGGGCAACTAACGTCCTGCCCTCTCCAATAAAAGTTTCCGAAGGTAGAGGAAAGGAAATTAGGTACACAACAATGGGAGACATAGAGGAATTAGTAAAGTGTCGTAAGTTTCACAGTACGGTGCCCCCCCCGCCCCCCGACTTCGGGCCCGGCGTCATTTGTTCTTATTATTTGTGCATACTGTATATGTTATATTTTCTGTGCAAAGATGGAAATATAAAAGACAGTTAATGCAAACACACCCATTTGTACGATAATGATGATTTGAATTGATAAAGCACTTTGTGACTCTGTCTGTGAAAAGTGCTCTATAAATAAAATTTACTTTACTTTATTTACTTTAATGGATTCGGAATCGTTAAATTCTTATCGATTCCCATCCCTATATGTCATCAAGCATTGCTGTAAATAATGCATTTACCTTCACTACTTCTTGCAATAACAAGTTATGATGCTAATTTATGTTCAAATTAATAACACAATTAAAGTATTCTAAATTTTAATCTACCACCAGTTACTTTTATTTTGCATAAAATAAAATAAAAAAATAAACAAACAAACACACAAACACCACCATATATCTCCTGACCTTATGGTGGCGTGAGTGAATTAGGAATCAGTCAGCATCAGGATACAGTATTAATGTGTAATATCATCCCAGTGTTAACACTCTTGAGGGACATTATGCATTGTTCTTATTTTGCATTTCTATATGCATCCCCAACATCAAAAGACAATCCAAGTATATCCCAGTGTTCATTATTTTCAGTGTATTATCTTTCTGTTTTATGTTAAGTTACTAGTCTGCACATTATGCTGATTTGATAACATGTAGGTAATATGATAATAAGATAAAGTTTTGCTTTGCACACAAATAGCTGCTCTAAATCTCCTTCGAATCCCCACTTTTCCACTTTATTGCTATAAAGAAGTTAAATCTCTGCTTCATCTCTGTTTTTTCTAGAGTTTTTTTTTAATACACAAGTACTCTACATGGACAAAAGAACTAGGACATAATGAATTCAGGTGTGTCATTGCTAAAGGGCCCAGATTATAAAACAATAATGTCATAATTTTATACTACACTACTATTATACACAATGGCTGAAGAGCAAAACATCCTATATGGAAAAAAAAAACTGCTATTTGTAACTGCTATTTGTAAATAGTAATATAGTCCAAAAACAGTTATGTAATGGGCATCATTAAAAAATAGCATTCTGCATAGATGTTAGAGTGTACTTTGTTTACCCTGTCATCTACACTTACAACATGGCAGTTGCTGTTGGTGCTGAAATTTTAACATTTTCTTAATTTTTGAAACATTTGTCACATTTTTACCATTTGGTTTCTTCAGCACTCAGTGAGGAAGAAAAATCAGCCTTTATGCGTTTTTACGCACTGGAAAAAAAATCTATATCTTACCGAGTGTATTTTTCTCATTTCTAGTCAAAATATCTCGTCACACTTAAAATAAGACAGAATCACCTAAAGAGTAACTTTTCAGTGAGATATAAGAACTTATTTTTAGACAATAGATCTTGAAAATCTGATTTCAACAAATCTTACCAAGATAATTTTCACTTCTTCCATTGGCAGATTTTGTGTTTGAATTAAGACAAATCGAATTGAATTAAGCAATAAATAAATAAATAAATAAATCTGCCAATACAAGTGAAAATTATCTTGCTAAGATTTCTTGAAATAAAATTTTCAAGATCTATTGTCTAAAAATAAGCTTTTTATATCTCACTGAAAAGTTACTCTTTAGGTGATTATGTCTTATTTTAAGTGTGATGAGATATTTTCACAAGAAATTAGAAAAATACACTCGGTAAGATTTCGATTTTTGCAGCGGGATGAGAATATTTCCAATCAACAAGAATTTGAAGTGATGAGTCCCAGTATTTTCGTCCACATATTATACTTGTACTTGAACTTCTTAATGTGTGCACTTATGGCCACGTTTTCCGAATAGAAAAAAGCGTGATTAAAATGTGATTAACCTTACAAATCACCATGTAACTTTATATTACATTGCATGTGTTGGTAGATACAGTCGCGGAAAAAATTATTAGACCACCCCTTGTTTTCTTCAATTTCTTGTTCATTTAAATGCCTGGTACAATTAAAGGTACATTTGTTTGGACAAATATAATGATAACAACAAAAATATCTCATAAGAGTTTAATTTCAGAGCTGATATCTAGACATTTTCGATGTTTTCTTGATAATAACCAGAATGACTTCAGATCTTTCATCAATATCTGTGGCATTGTACTGACAAAAACAGTGCTTTTAGGCATTCCATGTTTTCTTTTCCGTCTGTTTTAGTCACATGATACACACACGAGTTAGTACTTGATTGCATAACCATTGTTTTTGATGACTTTCGACGGTCTAATAATTTTTTCTGTATAACTGGCACAAAGGTAACACAAACCCGTATGCTTGCACATTGCACATACTGTACGTTGGCACCGGCGCAGACTTCCCACTATCCGGACACACACATGAACACACATCCCTTGGCAAACGTGCAACAACCTCCTGAACACACACATAACACATTCACACATAAATATACAGAATGAGGCTGATCGCAGTTCCTGTTCTACATCCAGGCATGTGTGACGGCAGGAGGCAGGAGAAGTGGAGTGATTGGAACCAGATGAATGGTACGACTAAATCTTCCCAACACGACTCAACCCCGTCTCCCTCTGCTCTCCCTTCATTTCCTTCACTTCCCCACCCTTGGCTCTTTTTTCACATCTCACCTCCTGAAGCCCTACAGCAGATTAAAACAATGTGGGAGATGCCGTGCCAAGACCCTATCATCAAACAGGCTGAGTGTGTGAGGGGGATAAAAAAAAAAAAAAAAAGAGAGAGACGGAAGACATGGGCTGACAGTTTGTGTGTGGACGAATGTGTTAAAAAAATGTTCCTGAGAGAAACCAGGGAAAAACAAACCGTCCCGTGTCAAAGCTTTCTGTGTTCATTTGGGCTTACGTCACGCGGCAGACACACCTATCAATACATATCTAGACGTATCAATCAGCGAAAGAGAAACTGAGAGGCCCGTCTGCAGACATATTATAACAAATGGAAGTAGAAACAGATGAGCTGAAACTGTGCCATCAAAGGGGAACGCTGATGCATTTGTCAAAAGTGAAACAGCATGGAGAAAAATGGCAACAGTAAAACACTAAAGGATTGCACACAACATTTTTTTTTCATCAGTAAATGTCCATATTTATGGTGAAAGTTCTAATATCCAAATTAGTTCCACCTATTTCTTTCCAACTTAATCTCCCCCTGTCCTCTTTTCCTCCCTCCCAGCCTCCTTGTGGTGATTAAAATGCATACCTGATCTATTTTCATTAAACTCTGCAAAGGGGAGGGACGTCCCTGCGCTATCCAAGCACTTAGGGTATTATAGCACTTGGAATGTAATCAATGCATCAGCCCTTTTAGCTGGAGACAACACTTTGGAGTCCAAAATAAATGGATTTTCCTTCAGCACCAGGAAGTAAAATCTCATCGCTTGGCTTTACAGGGACTATCTTTCAGTAGCACTTAAGAGGAGAGGAGTGGGTCCGGTGCCAGAAAAGATGGATGAAACCAAGAGGCCGTTTAAGGTGAGATGAAGTGAGAAGATATGGAAAACACAATGGAATTACCATTAGAAACAGGTCACCAAAAAGTCTTTTCAGAAAAAACGTGCTCATGTCATTGGTCGGCTAGCAAAAGAGGAACAAAAGGACGGTCCGCGGTGCGTCAGAAATCAAGCCAAATGATAAATGCATGTAAAAGGGAAAGATGAAAGAAAAGACTAATCAATAATGATGCTCAAACGGCTCTGCTTATGAATATTGTGGGTAGGCTGCAAACCTGGCATGAATGCGAAATGAATTTGGAAGTGGGGGCGAGTACGGGCTTTGAATAAGGGGATCAGTGGGTGGGAATAGAAGGGGAGGGGAGTACAAAACAAACCAAAGGAGTCCCAGAAACTCAAATCCCACCACTAGTGATTTATCAACTGTTACTGGTGAGGATAGAGGGGAGGAGCGGGAACACAAATGCTATGAAAGCTTTGTTTTATTCTATGGCAAATTACGCGTTCAGCTGTATAACCGCACTAAACAATCACCAACAGCTCACCTGGGATGTGCAAGGTACCTATCCTGCAGACGATTGCCAAATCTTTCCAGCCGTGTGTTTCCCTGCAGTGTCAGCTTGAGTTAGTATCAACAAATCAGCGTGCAGGGAAAGCAGTCGACGCTGCTGGCCGGGAGGGTGGCCATTTGTCAGTCTGATAAGGTGGAAATACAGGCGGCGGGTTCAGGGGTCATCTCTGTGACAGTAACCGTGCATATCGGAGTGGGAGACCCTACTCGAGATCTGATAGTGGACGAGAATCAAGTATCTGGTCACAACTAGAAACAATTGTCCAATTACCCCTTATGAAACAAAAATATATGGCAATATATTGAAAAATATAATGCATTATATTAAAAAATACATTTCCATATATGGGAAAGTAGTGCATATATTTTCCAATATACTGCAATATATGCTTTAATCATATATTGATACATATAAAACATATATTGCAATGAAGACAAAAACTGCCCTATATTTTTACATATAGTTTTATGGAAACTCAATTTCTTTCCATTAACACAAGTTTACATAAAGCAGATATTTATCGACACTTACATTACTTGGTATGCATAGTAGCATATTTCATGAAAATATGCATCGTGATATACATGCAAAAAGTGTTAACTGAAAAAAGATGCCTTCTTAGTCATTTTGGCAACATAGGATGAAAAAGATGTACATATATATACATGCATATTTTTTGAAGTGTATTACTAAATATATAATTATATATATTTAGTAATACACTAGACAATATATGTATGTATATATGCATACATGCATTATGAAGTGTATTGCTAAATATATAATGACATATATTTACATATATAAGTAAATATATTGTCATATATGTTTCAATATATGGAAAGCGGCAATTCCTTATGTATTTTTCAATATATTGTAATATAATACAAAATATATTGACACAATATATTATTCTGTATATTTTAAATATAAATATATATTATACAGTTATATATTTTTCAGTCAGTAATATATTGACAGTCAATATATAGAGAAATATATTTTCTTTGCATAAGGGACTTGAGTGTACAGATACTCTGTAGATTTTGCACTAGGGCTGCATCATTCATCATTTTAGCATCATTATCGCACATGTGCAATAGTCACATCATGCAGGAGATGTAATGTCAGGTAAGGCAAAATAACTCCTGCTAGAGTTTTTTTGTTGCTTGATGAAAATTCACTGAGCTCGTCAGAAACGTCTCAGTATCTGATGCAACATGATTCAAAGGTTCTCGGATGCAGAGTCGGTTGCTAGTGAGTGACATGACGACTTCTTATTCACAGAAAACTACCAAATACAAATTCACCGGAAAAAACAAGTGTACTGTTTTTGACAGGAATTTAAATGGATGATTTTTTTTTTCGTCATTTGATGGCGTCTTACGGTTGTATCAGTAAAAAGAATGACATTTAGGCGGCGTTATTAAATAGGGACAGTCTTAACCCATAAAGACCCAAACAACCACCAGCGACCCAAACCAACTACTGATGTTAAATGTTTAATACCTGTTGATCCACTTATTCTATCACTACATGTAAATAAATGGTGTAAAATGCAGTTTGTCATCTTTTCATGGTCATCAGATTAGACCCATTTGGACGTTCAGAGGCTCCGTAGTGAACGTGGAAACACCGTCATCTTCTACAACAATGATTCACCAGTAAAACCCATGGGTAAAAAACCTGAACCTTAAATGTCTTAAGAGAAGTAAGAAGTAAGAGCAATTTTAACCCTTTCATGCATAGTGGTCACTACAGTGGACAGCTATTCTACAGCTGTTCTCTTATATATTCATGGATTTTGTTGTTTTAGTTTCATATCAGCCAACACATTGGACGCTTTTGCATCATCCCATACACTGCAGCTGATAACATTACTGTAACTTTGCTGTTCTTGATAAACGTGATCTAACATGTTTGAGTGTAAATCAATTCCTTGGTATTGTTAGGGTTAGGTTTTGCATATTATCTCCATGAAATGAGTAATGAGTAGTATTAGAGTATGTTAAAATGTAAGAAAACATCAAATTAGCAGCATTAAAATGTTTTTATTTCATAGTTTTCTCACAGTACAGGATGGGGAAGCAAAATTTACAATATTTTGAGGCAGGGATTGAAAGACAGTGTATGACCAATTAGTTTACTCTAAGTCATGAGAATTTATTTGCCACAAGAAAACTGACATAATAGAAAATGAATTTATTCTATGTGTCCTCCTCCTTTCTCAATAACTGCCTTCACACGCTTCCTGAAACTTGCGGAAGTGTTCCTCAAATATTCGGTTGAAAACTTCTCCCATTCTTCTTTAATAGTATCTTTAAGAAAGTCGACATTGCTGTGTGATGTTCTATTGGTAGCATGTTCTAAAACGCCCCAAATAACATAATCCAGAGGGTTTAGATCTGGGTTAGAAGGCGGCCATAAACATGATTCCCAAAAATTGCTAAAGTTGGATTTGTTGCTTTTGTCAACAAGTGTTTTGGTGTTCTTGTGTAAGATTTTAACTTCCAATCATATTTTACTGCATTTCTAACAGTCGTGTTGTCTACCTCAGGTTCAATTGCCATTTTTCTCATGGATTTGGTTGGATCCTTTAGGATTTTGGATTTGAGAGCTTTAATAAAAGCTTTGGTACGTTTTTTGTTGCTTCCTCCACTTCCAGACTTTCTCGTAATAGTTTTGCTCATAGTCATTCTCTTCTTTCCATTATAAACAGTCTTTATGGACACTCCAACTATTTTTGAAATCTCCTTTGGTGTGACGAGTGCATTCAGCAAATCACACACTCTTTGACGTTTGCTTTCCTGATTACTCATATGGGCAAAAGTTTCTGAAAAGGTATGGATAATAGTGTTAGGTATGATTATGACATCAATATATGTTTGGTTTCCAAACAACTGACCTAGTGCCTGCTGAGAAAAAACAACTAAATGTTCATTGTAAATTTTGCTTCCCCACCCTGTATATTTATAAATGCATGTTTCTTTGCTTCCTCAAAAATTAAACACATGTTGTCCAGCTTAGTGGACATTTTCTCAACTCCATGAAAAATAGCTTCATAAAAAATGTACTTGCGTTGTTTTTTTGTTTTTTTTTTAAAGCATAAAGAGGAATAAAATCACTCAAAAAAAATCTTGATTAAGGTTCTCATAATTCATGCATGAAAGGGTTAACAATATTATGACTTTTACTAAATGTTTTGTGTATTTGAACATCCACTTATTTTTCTTAAGAAATTCCAGGTTCATATTATTCACAATTTTTTTTAAAGAATAGTTTGTTGATGTAAACATTTTCATTATGTAATTTAACTTTTTTACTCTAAAACAGAGAGAAGTTTGTAGTTGGCATTATTTATAGATTATGTCATTCTTTTATTGGTACGGTCCCTGAACTAAAATGAGCTTGACACCCCTGTTTTAACTCATTCTACAATAATGTCCTACCCCTAACAACTTGTTTTTCTGTTTAAATGAAGCCAAAGCTTAGTTTGCTACATATTTTGTGGATATATGTGGGTTTAGGTGAATGGTAATCAGTCTATCCTGTTGTTTAGGTATCACTGCATGGTGCACAAATCATTCTGACAGCTTATTAAACAACCGAGTAGGTGCCTCCCTCTGCACATCATCAAACCACAATCTGAAAATATTCCTTAAACCCCCTTTACACAGGGGTGGCAATTGTTGAGATCACTGACCGATAAAAAAAAAAAATAGCCAGATCTCTCAACGATCTTTCAATGAGCGCCCAGCCATCACCAAGATCTCTCAATGATCTTCCAGTGATCTCCACGGTTGACCACAGTCTCCTCAAAGTTTCGACCCGGTCCAAAACAATCTCTCAGGGAAGCGATCTCTCAACGAACACTCAAGGAGCCCTCGATCTCCCAATGATCTCGCAGCAATCTTTCAATGAATGCCAAATTTTTCCACCCCGAAGGTAGAGATGGTTGAGAGATCAATGAGGGAATGGCTACGACTATCTTGATCCCCACCCCCCACCCCCACCTGATTCAACTGACCAGACAGTTTAACCCTTTCATGCACAGTGGTCCAGTGGACAGTTCTTCTCCATCTGTTCTCTTGTATATTCATGGATTTTGTTGTTTTAGTTGCATATTCAGCTGACACAGTGAACACTTATGCATCATCCCATACACTGACATTCAGACCATTACTGTAACTTTGCTGTTCTTGATAAACCTGATCTGCAGTAACATGTTTGAGTGGAAATCACTTGTTAATTGTTAGACTGTAATTAACAGTTTTTTTCAAAATCATTTTCTCTGTGTGCTGGGCTCCACCCCCCATAGCCATATTCATTTAAATTGATTCATACAAACTCAAAACAGATAGTAACTGATACAAATACATTGTTACAAATATTAAATTATTTAACTAGTAGTATTGTGACTGCCTCCGCCACTTACCGCTGCCACAATAATTCTAGCAAATTAGGCTACTGGTATTAAATATTTTTGTATTATCACAACAATTATTATTTTCCCCCTCACTCCCCCCTCTCTCTTTCTCACTTTCATTCACACCCCCCTCTTCCCCTTTTCCCTATCACCCCTAACCAAGCTATATGGTTTAGTTGCTATTTACATTTCTGATCTTTTTCATTGTAATATGACGTTGTTGTTTGTCAATACTCTGTCATTGTTGTTGTTTTTGGTTTGTTTATTTGTTTGAGTTTCCCTTTGTTTATGTGTTGTTATTGTTTTTCTGTCCACATTGTCTTCTTAACTATCACTAATAAAAAAAAACCCAAAAAACAGTTTTTTTCAAAAACAAAAAGTTTTTTCTTTTGCATATTATCTCCGTGAACTTGGAAGATTATTACTGTTATTAATTATTTAAGGAGAAGGGGTGGGATTTTGTAAGTTATGCTTCTTCTCACTCCTTTTTGAATATGTATTATATGTCTTGTATAAGTGTTTTGTTTATTTATTTTCTTCTGTTTTGACATTCATATTCGGAATAAATACATCAGTTAATCAAATCAATCAATCACGTGAGTCATAATTAGTATTAGAGTATGTTAAAATGTGAGAAAACAGATTAGCAGCATTAAAAATGTTTTTATTTCATTGTTTTCATATCACTTTCTGATATTGGGTTTTAAATACAGGGTGGAGAAGCAAAATTTACAATGAACGTTTAGTTGTTTTTTCTCAGCAGGCACTACGTCAATTGTTTTGAAACCAAACATATATTGATGTCATAATCATACCTAACACTATTATCCATACCTTTTCAGAAACTTTTGCCCTTATGAGTAATCAGGAAAGCAAACGTCAAAGAGTGTGTGATTTGCTGAATGCACTCGTCACACCAAAGGAGATTTCAAAAACAGTTGGAGCGTCCATAAAGACTGTTTATAATGTAAAGAAGAGAATGACTATGAGCAAAACTATAACGAGAAAGTCTGGAAGATACTATTAAAGAAGAATGGGAGAAGTTGTCACCCGAATATTTGAGGAACACTTGCGCAAGTTTCAGGAAGCGTGTGAAGGCAGTTATTGAGAAAGAAGGAGGACACATAGAATAAAAACATTTCCTATTATGTACATTTTCTTGTGGCAAATAAATTCTCATGACTTTCAATAAACTAATTGGTCATACACTGTCTTTCAATCCCTGCCTCAAAATATTGTAAATTTTGCTTCCCCACCCTGTACATATTTCTGTGCTTCAAGAATAAAATGCACGTTGTAGCCAAGTGGACATTTTTGTAAATCCATGAAAAAAAAAAAAACTCAATTGCATTGTTTTTTCATACCTAATGAGGAATAAAAACACCCAAGAAAAGATCTCGACAAAGGTTCTAATAATTCATGCATGAAAGGGTTAATGTAGGGGGCCAAAGGCACAACGAGCATATGAGGATCTCCCAAACATTTACAAAGAAACGGCTTTTTCCAGGCTCAGGAGATCGTTGAGAGATTGGGCCAATTTTTGATCACTCAATGGTCACTTGGCACTGGTAAAGGGGCCCTTATTGGTTACTTTTCAGTGCATAGCAGCTGTTCCCCAAACCTAAACCAACATGGCTTATTTATTTGACTATTTAATCAGCGCCACCAAACTCTGTGTGAGGTTTACAAGCCAATACGAACCTCACAAAACCATACTTCTTTAAAAATAGAGCTTCTCACATCATCAGGTGTTCAGGTGTTCTCATATCACAAAGTATATCATAGGAAAACACGATACTACAATGTTTTTTTCAATACCACGGAGCCCTACACCATAACTCAACTCATCTTTCCTTCTCCATTAGCGCAGATAACGTGAAGCACTTCCATGTGATTGCTAACAACTTTCTTCTTGAACTTCATTCCTCTTTAGTGAATGTGCAGTGATGAGTACCAGTCACTGGTGTGTTTATGCTCTCTCATCAGGCCAGGGGTCAAATACCCTGAAAGGGTCAAACGTCCACAGAGGATTGTTAATGAGCTGACAGGGACACCCACTCAGTGTCATTTTATAGTCGGAACAGCCTCGCAGAAAAACTAAACAAACACTAAAAGCAGAGTGAGGCTGGGTAATCAAGCTGGCTCCGTTCCTCTATATGTCTCTCTGGAAACTCTGGAATACTGTCAACCATTGGGTGGGGTGACTTCTACTTTTTTAAAATGATGGGATCTAAAAACACTAGATTACATGAAAACCCATATATTTTTGTGACCAAATGTAATTCATTCTGAGGCTTTTTCTTTGTAATTTCTCTTTAAAATATGTTTGGACTGAATCACATGATATTTTCAACACATCGTAGCATCGGAAGTCGGTCATGTAGACCACCGGGGACAATTGCATTCGAAAGGGCGGACTTGAAACACTCTCCCATTTTTTATTTGATGTTGATGGAGCAAATACGACCGGAGATATGATGTTTTGAACTCAGAGCAAACAAATGTGAATAAAGGTATGAAAATGAGGCGGGGTGGGTGTTATATTTCTGACCATATCTTCGTCATTTTCTGTCCTTTTTCAAAATGGAAAAAAAAAAACTGGCCAAATCTGCGCATTCTAATCCACAGACTGCATTAGCATTGTAAGAGTCAGTGTAACAGTGTAAGCATGGAAGAAATTTATGTTTTGTTTTATGAGTTAAAATATTTGATGAAATATTATAATTATGCTATTATCTTCATTTATGGAAAATATGTTTTGTTTCATGTATAGGAGGCATTATTTGTTATATTAAGGTTAATGTAAAGAATTTTATTTATTTCGGTCTATTTATCGCTGTTATCGCGAGACTTGGTGAGAGTTCGAGAAGATTCAAGTTCCGTTTTAGCCCAGACATGCTAAAGCCTTTGACGAAGCCACGTCTGCAGTAGCTGGCTAAGGGAAGCTAGCTGTATAAGGTACCTTGTAATACTGTTTACATTTGTATCATTGTATATTCGTAATCACGTTTGTTCTAATTAACATGCTTATTTAGAATGTGCAAAACAAAAAGACTGTTTACCTGAAATCTCCGAAGTGACAGGTGGTGACGAGGTAGGGTAGCCTTTTGCCATTCACATTTCATGTTGTTTAGGCTTCAGTTAAGTGCCTAAATCCATTGTATTTTATTTCTTTTAGTTTTCACAGCGTTTGAGAAGCCAAATAAAAGCGCCCGTCTTTAAGAAGCCTGTGCTGTGTTGTCATTTTGGAGCCGCAAGCATTACATGTAAGGGTGAGAATGACCCCCACCTGAACCGGATGTGGAAACCAGGAGAACCGGGGGATGAGAAAACGATTATGTAAATATATGCTTTTATGTCAAATATTTGAGCATAGTTTTCATTTACTACAATTTTGATTTTATATACCTAATATTTGGAACCAATATTCACTTTTAAAGTCTTTGAAAAAGTTCATTAAGCATCTTTGTGTTATTTATGCAATAAATTATATACATTTTTCAAATCAGGTTTTATATATGTTGTGTGTTTTTTTGTCCTTTTGTGTTGATATAGTAGGTTAAAATGAAAAAATAATAGATGAGATAGATGTTGTGCTGAAAAAAAGACACCAAATATGGGTATAGTAAACATTTCTTTATATAGTAATATAAAGGCAAAATCAAAAGTACTCAAAACGGCCAAAATAGGCTCAGCTCCATGACATTAAATATAGTGTGAGATTAAAACAGTGGTAAAATTCTGTAATTGTAAGAGCAACTGAACTTCATTTTGATGTGATAGAGACAATGCACTTGATTGTAGATGTATGATGTTCTGCACAGTTTATAACTACTGCTAATTTTCAAGTCTTGCTCCTAGACAGAAGAAAAGACAGTCATTCAGATTTTACTGATAATACTGCAATTTTAAAACTGTGATAAGTACTAGACATTTAACATGTTTGTACATGACTATAAAGAAAAAAAAACCTTACAAATATATGCAGTTTTTCGGTGTTTGGCCCTTTTGCTTTTGTCAAATGGAGGAAAATCAGTTGGAAGCAAACTTATTTTAAGTGTCATTCTTTCCATGATCAATTGCCTGATTTTATATTCAAGGACACTGTGGTTAAGACGCAGTTTGAGAAGTTTAGGTCATTGATAAATAGTGGATGAGCTGCAGGTAGACGAATAAATATATAATTAATGAGGAAAATATGGATTACACTCGTAGATGTGACAGATTTTAAGGTGAATTTTTTGCCAGTCATGAATTAACAGACAAGACTTGATTTTTCTTAAGCAGCAACAGAAGCAAATAATAGAAGATCCAGGAAAAACTTGAAAATGAAGAATCAAAAACCAAAAAGGAAGGGCAGGAAAGGTCAGAATGGGAGCAATTTAGTAAAATACTAAACCACAAGGAGACAATATCCTATATGTGAAAGTGGACGAACATGAAGCTTTACATTTACTTTGACGAATTATCTATATATTATCTGTATCATTACACTTACATATTGTATATCCCACTGAGATATAATGATAATGTGTGAGTGGATGCGTCAGTTGTTTTGGGTAAATGATTTATGAACACAAGCGAACACAAGTCTGAAAAATGTGTGTGCCAGAGTTGATCTATGCATCATCTGCACCTCTTCCTTCAAAAACCTGAGTTTCAACTATTTACGGTTTATGGAGAATTCCTCCAGTATGCACAAGAGCTTACCGATGCATATATTCATGACATTAATTGTGCTTTGTGTATTATTTATAAGCAAGAAGGTGCAAAATCAGTGAAAAAAAATAACAATAAATACACCACACTGGACTTTTTTATTAGGTGAATTAAGCGTGGAGGCAGAGCCTATGGGGAGCAGCCATTACCAGCCTGAAGTGACCTACCATTGTTGATTATGGGTGATCGAAGGCGAGTAAACAAGCAGCAGTCAGTGAGCAAGACTGACTGGAAAGCACATGTTCAAGAAGAAAACTATGGCTAGCAATTTTCAGAAAATGAGCGGAAATGGTTACCTATTCGAGCCGATAATGTGCCATCTTAGACCGGTGTCTGCCGGTATCAGATCAGTTGCCAAACATATCAGACAATACAATAAATCTGCATCACTGACCGCTTCTGACTGATGGAGCAGTGGCTTAGAACTTGACAATGCGCTATGACATAAGTTACCTGATGGAACCGCTACTATTTCGTTTCCATTACGTGGTATCGGCTTGACTCAACTCGGCCTTTTTGTGTTTTCATTACAAAAAAGGACCTGGAATCTGGTACCTGGTACTAGTTTTTTGGTATCACCTCTGCTGAGGTTCCAAGACTGGGGAACAGATACTAAAACGTGATGTGTAAACACTGCAGACCACTGATTTGTCAGAGTTGTCTCTGTGACCGTTTTACAAAAAACAGATGCGGAAGTTGACAGTAAATGTAGCTGTAGGTTAATCCACATGATGACAGCCCACAAAACTACACCATGGTCAGTTGAGGAGATTCAGTCTTTGGTGGCCAACGTAAAAATTCCCCATGAGCTTGACGAGACAACACGCAACAAGCGAGTTTATCAGCAACTCTCTGAGCAGATGACACGGAAGTAACGTGCCGCATTGCTATGACGTCCAGGTACTCTAAAGTTGGTAGTATCCTGTAATGGAAACAGCCTCCAGGAATAGTACCTGGTACCCGAGTTGAGACGAGCCGAGTAAAGCCGAGCCAGTTCCATGTAGTAGAAATGCGGCATTATACAGGGTGAGTCAGAAAAAATGCTCTTTTCATTTAAAGAAATTGTACCACTGAAATGAAAATGCTTATTTTTCTTTTGATTATACAGTCATATTGATGTGGTTATTGAGCATGTCTGGCGATTGAATCATTGATTTATGGCATAGCATAACAGAGGGAATGTCCATTGTTTATTGTGCACCGAAATATCTGCCAACACAGTTTATGCCACCGTGAATGAAATTGAAATTGTCAACCATTACAGCATGTTTACTCGCCATCAAAATGTTTTGTCTCAACGAGGTCGTCCGGCACGACCTTCAACCTGGCTACCATTCAGACTGATGCAAATCTGTGCTCGTTGTCGCATCTCTAACACAGCTCTTCTCGCCATTCGTGTTCGTCGTAGGGCTTGGATTTCAGCCGTGATGCGATTTCGGAGTTTCTGAAGAGTTTGTGGAACAGTCTGATACACACGGTTTTTAAGATACCCCCACAAGAAAAAATCAAGGGGGGTCATGTCCGGGGATCGGGGAGAATTTTGTCACCATGAAAGCTCTCTGCACATCCGTAAACTGTGGTCTTGCCATGATGAAAACTCCCTGGGCACTGTCATGTAGGCCTATGTCCTGAGTGTGAAAGCAAAGCCCCGACTCCTGTAATTGTTGTCAATTTCAAGTTTGTTCACTGTGGCATACATTGTGTTGGCAGGTATTTCAGTGCCCAATAAACAATGGACCTTCTCTCTCTTATGCAATGCAATAAATCTATGACTACATCACCAGACATGCTCAATAACCACATCAATATGACTGTATGGTCAAAAGGAAAATCAGTGTTTCCGTTTTAGCAGTACAATTTCTTTAAATGGAAAGAGCGTTTTTTCTGACTCACCCTGTATAGTGCTGCCATGATTAGTCGATTTAATTGACGCAATCAACCAAGAAAATTAGTTGACGGCACTTTTTTTAGTTGACGTATCGTTTTACTATTGACCGCCTATTTATTTTTGGTCTCCCTCCCGTCTCTAATGCAGCAAGAGCGGAATCTCCCTGCGACCGCTGCCAGAGACAAGCCACGGTAATGGCCGCGGCTTCATGCCATGGGTATGCCGCGATGGCATGGGTATGCCCTAGCTGTACGGCCATACCTCGGACAGAAAGAAAGAAACCCCCGTCTTATAAGCGTCTTAAGTGTCATCCCCCTCCGGTCCTTGGATCCATGCCTACTTCATTCATCCCCCCCCCCCACACACACACACACACCCCTCCTCACGCTCACGATTCAAAATAAAATGGACACAACAAAATAACAAACATTTGATTTTTTTTTTTCTATTAGTCGTTTAGATTAGTCAACTAATGGAAAAATTTGTTAAAAGATTAGTCTTTAGAAAATTAGCCGTTATGGCAGCACTACTATTATACATGATCTTCTGAAATAGCTAGCAATGAAAATTCACTACAGGTACCCTTTAATCTGCTGTAACATGCAGAGCTGCTTATGCGCTACTTTAAAACAACCCTGAATTACAGCAACTGAGGGTGATTATGTGTGGTTGTACTTGCTAGAGGAAACAGTCAAAGCCTAGAGACAAGCGGAGACGTCTCAGAGTGCCACGAAAATCTTCCGTTACCCCCATGGATGACCTATATATCCACTTTAAACTGCCCTTATCTCCTCTCCCCTCTACCTCCTGTCCCCCTCCCCACCAGCCCTAATTCCCCTGCTCAGTGTTCCACTTCCTACGTTTTTTTTCTTCTCTTGTCTCTGTTCAGGTCCTCACTAATCAACCTTTATTCTCAGAGTTCTGTTCCTCTTTTCTCTCTAAATGACTCTCTGTTATTATATTTTCTTCCACCCTTTATCGGTGCTTCTATACTGCAGAACCACCATCAGATCAATCTACTGAAGTTCACAGCAAGATATCTCCCTTTTTCTTAGCAAGTTGTCTAACACTTTCTCCAATGAAAATCTGTTCTATTTAAAATCTCTGTTAACCACCTAAGGATTGATTGATTGTTTAGTTGACTGATTGTAAAAGAAAGGTTTTATTGGTGTAAAGTGTCAAAAGCATGCACTTTTTTTGCATTTAAGTCTATCTCTTGGGCTTGCAAAGACAACATTCAGGATCATCAAAGGTCAAACAACACAAGGCCATCCTGTACTCGTAAATCCTGTTAGTCTTGAAACAATGACATTATTGTGGAGGGCATGGAACTTATTAAACTAGAAGCATTACTGTACGTTGCATTAGGCTTTGTTCACACTTCAGGGTAATTAGCTCAAATCTGTGTGACGGCCCCGCACCTTCCGGGCACTAGGGGCACTGTCAGTTTTCTTTTACAGACGGTGATTTCGTGATGGGTAACACCTGTGGCAGCCAAGGCCTGCCTATTTAAGCAGCTCGCCCGGGATGATCATAGGCTCTCTGGTTCTGGCTGGCTCTCTCTCTGGTCTGGTCTCGGTGCTGCTGGCTGTCTGGTCTGGTCCTGCTCTGCCCTGCTCCTCCTGGCTGGCGTTTCTCGGCATTTTTGTGTTTTTGTTATTGTTAATTTACTTAATAAATCTTTGTTACTTTTTCACCACCTCCGTCTCCATTCTGGTCACCACCTCAGAGCCGGGTTGTGACAAGTGGGGGCTCGTCCGTTTGGTTTCCTTGATCATGTGACAAGTATTCTTTCTTATCTTTTTTGCACACATCTGGTTTTTTTTTGTTTTTTTTTCCATGATAGTGTGAACAGTACAAGTCATGTCGAATCTGGACTCTTCAGTTCTGATCTGGACCATTACTATACATGGTCCTAAGTCAGATAAAAATCTGATGTTTTTCAATGTGACCTCTGTCTGAACAGACATATCCGGTTTAATGCCACTTTTAAATCATTTTAAACAAATATTTGGCACAATACTGCACTGGAAAGAAAGTAGTTCAGTAGTAGGCATTACACAAAAAATGAAGGATCTGACAAAATTACAATATTTACATATTTTTGCTTAACGGAACTTTTCAAAAACACAACTGTTACTTCTAGCGGAGTATTTTAACAGTGCATATCAACACTTTAACTGAATGAAATGATCTGAACTCTTCTAATTTGGATTTGTGGACATAGTTTAGTTAAGGTTCACTGGTTCACATTTCAATCTGAAATTGGCCACATTTTTAAAGACTAGGTTTTACTATGAAATTATTAATTAAATTATGAATTACGTTTTACTGAGGAAAACCTAAAAATATCTTAATTCTCGGGCATGTTCTGATATAATTTCTGTCTTGTTACATCTTTTTTGTCATTTAGATCTTTGCTTTTTTATGTAATTTCATACAATCTTATTATAATGGATCTACACACTGATATTTTTTGCCTCATTTTTAACTTATTCCATCTTAGTTTTTCTTCTTCTTTTCCAACAATAGCCAATAGTGTAACTTCATGCAACTTGTCTGAAAGTTCAAACTACCCACAATATGTTTTTACACATGTTTTTGCAAATGATGGTTTAGTTTATTCTGGAAAGAGATCAAATCTGTTGGTCAGATGAAAAAGATCAAACAAGGTGGTTGTAAATGTGACTGTCTATATCACTGCAACCTACAAAATTGCAAGAAAGGAAATAAAGATTGAACGATTGATTGACTGATTGATTGAAGGCTTTTTTTTATAGTATTGTTGACATTTCATCAGGGTTTTTCACATTTAAGCTGTCAACAATCAAATAAGTTTTTATTTTTCACCATTGAATACAAAAATGATCACATCCCTCTGAGTTTCCATTGTTATTTTGACTAAAATAATCAGCTAAAATCTTGAAACCACACTGTGCGGCCTCTCTAAATCCTCTTATGAAACAAAAAATCATTATGTCTGCTCCATTTTTTATACATTTACCCTTACACTGACAGTTTTACAGTACTCCCCTCACACCCACTAGGTGTGTCAATTTTCCAAAGTCGTCTTTCATCTGAGTCATCTTCAGTTTCTTTGCACTTTTTGACCCAAAACTGTCTTTCCAACGATTTTTCTCTCTTGTTTGTTTTTGGATCTGAACTTTTTTCTTTTTTCTTTTTTTTAACTTAATACTGATACAAAGACACTACATAGTACATTGTATTAAACATATAATAACAAGCTCTACACAGATATTAGATTTTTGTTTATTTCCATTTAGGACTGTTTTTAGATCATTTTAAACCAAACTAACCAATGAATTTTGGGGGGATATCACTTTTTTCACATTAAAGAAAGTAAATATAAAGGTAAATAGTAGATGTGGTCTGTATGCAGAGGTGGGTTTAATGTTTAGGTTGTAAGTGTAAGATTAATGCATGAAATATTACGTTCAGTTTAATCAGAAACATGAACGTTTGGCTGAAATTAGCAAATTTACGACATCTGCATACACTCTGATTAAGTGCGTAAATTGCTGTCTGTTTTCTTCAGAACTGCACAGCTAAATAAACTCTTTTTCTGTCAGACAGAACAGAAATGTTTTGTGGGGTATAATAAAAAAGCCCTTCACTGGGGACAATGTTCTGCTGTCACCAGAAAAGTCCACGGCTCGTTCTTAAAAACTTGTGCTGATTAAAATGTGACAGCAAGAGTGGTCAGAGGAACAGAAAGGTAAAGACGGCAAGAGAAGAAAGGAGGAGATTACAGAAAGCTGATAGCCTTGAAATGGCCTTTGATTGTGATTGATCTACACAGAGCGAACCAGTGTAACAGGACTTTCACACATACACACACCATACTGACACAAAAGTAGAAACATAAATCACACTGCTATCGAAAAAACAGCTTCATTTGCCCATGGAGGGAAAAAAAAATCTGCTCTCATTCAGACTTAGAATCAGCCCCCTTTCAAGGACTTCCCTGTTTCCATGGCCTCGGATTGTGTTCAATTGATCTGTCCCTTCACTAATTACAGTATGTGATCTGGCATGTCGGCAGCGGAGCCAGCTGTAACGTCTGCTTAGGATTCAGAGGCTGCCTAATGAGGACAGCCGTGACATGTCAGCAGCCGACTGACATGGTCATCACCGCTGCAATCATCACCGCTGTTGTTTCACCCGTTGGTGCAGCAGACTTAGTCACAGCCTTGTCACTGTCTTGTCACACAAGCCGCCCTTGGTCAGGGGTTATGAACGTGGCAGGGTGGGGCCGCCATCAGAGACACAGAAGGTCAAAGATGAACCTTCAATCAGGTCTGATGAAGTCTTTAAATGGCCGACTCTTCCACTATTGTTATGCTGTGTTCCAGGCTGTTTTTTGAGTCCGTAAGTCACGACTTCAAACCACGACTCACGACTTTGTAGCGTTCCAGGCAAGTCACACCAAACTGCCTGAGCGCAGGGAACTGTGGTAGCTACATGTAAACAAACCAGCACGGTGGACCATACATTATGCTCATTTACAATCATTTCTATGCCAAAGGTGTTTGTTTTTTGCTTATTTGCAGGAAACAGGAGTAAAAATGGCGCATATGGCAAGAGAAGCTGTTGTACCTTTTATGTTATGTTTTTTGTATATTTGCAGCTCAGTTTAAGCTGCCTTACACTGTGCGAGTTTAGAGACGGTTTCTTACTTGTGCGACTCTTTCTGGGATCGGGCCCGATGTGCCTCTAATCGTGTGTTGTGCTTCGTGCAGTGTACATGGGGTAAAGAGAAGCGATTAGCACCTCACGACCACCTCACGACCAGCAATCGTGTGTTCGCAAGGAAAACGGAGCTGTTTGAAATCCTGCTCGCTCCTTGTGAGTGTATCGTACTGTCAAAGCAGTGCCATGAACCGATGTGCCTCAAATTCTCACACTGTGCATGCGCGAACACAGACGCGTACAGTAGCGTACAAGCTAACAGTAGCTGGCTATTGTCCTAGTGCAGTTTGGCTGTTGCAGCTTACCTCTAGTTCCTGCTGTAGGATGACAGCCCATACTGTCCACGTCTGGACAACCAATTCCTGCACCGAACACATCGTTGTCTTTTCTTCTTTTTTGATTCCTCACAGATAATGGCACATATTACCAAAGCAGCTCGTTGGTTTTTGTTTAGCACTACCATTTCGTGGCTCACGCCAATACACAATCGTCTATGCACTTTTACGGATTCCTTGGTATTTTAACATTGCATCTCCGGATACAGCACTCGAATGTGTGGTGCGTCCTGTGGTGTATGGTCCTACAGTGTGAGCAGTCAGGTCGCATACGAGCATCGGCCCGTACAGTGTGAGAACAGGAATCGTGAGCCTGACTTTACGACTGATTCGCACAGTTTGAGATGGAGCTGCGTGCAACGATCGAAATAATCGCACAGTGTATGGCCGCCTTTAGTAGAGCGGGTCATCCAATAACCAAAGGGTCGTCAGTTTGTTATGGAAAAATAATACTCTACTAATTCGTCTTCAGTAAAGAAGGGTCAGTTCAAACGTTCAGTGTCAAAAGAAATCACTTTATTTGGAGCTCCGAGAAAGAGATACCCCTCAGACAAAAGGCTGAGACGGTCTGAACCCAAAAATACAAATCACAATGTAGTCTTCTGTCTCCCATGAGAAAATTATGATATGCCGAAATTGTTTTGGTTAGTGCCAGGAACTTAGAGATAAGACCCTGTGAGAAATCATCTCTATCCTACTCAGGTGTCGGCCTGGCCTTCTACTCTGGACACAACACAGAAGAGGTCAAAATATCTGAAATAGAGTTAGAAGCCTATATGATGGATATAAGTAATTTAGCCAATACAAGTTCGAATCCTGGCTCCAACTGTCCACTTGTCGAAATGTCCTTGGGCAAGTCACTGAACCCTAAATTGCTCCCAGTAGGGCCAGGCAGCGCCTTGCATAGCAGCAGCCGCCCGCTGGTGTATGTGTGTGTGTGTGAATGGGTGAATGTGAGGAATTGTAAAGCGCTTTGGGCACCATGAAGGTGTAGAAAATGTGCTATATAAGATCAGTCCATTTACCATTTGGATACGTATTTGGTATTAATTTATTCTTGTCTTCAATGGACTGAAAACTAGCTAACACTGGAGTAGCTGCTGATTATGCAGAACATTTGCAGATAAATAATGTCAGAGCAATACCTTGTTTTAATAAACAATTTGCCTAAACACCGCATCCATGGGGGGAGCCACTGCTTGGAATTGGGAGTACATCGATCTAGTACGAGTTCACGGGTGGGAAGTCACAGGTTTGACTGCCATTCCAGTGCATTTTCACCGGTAGAAGGTTGGAAAAACACAAGTTACGGGTTGCCTGGAATGCAGCATTAATCTGCAGCTGCATACCACACATAATCCTGAGTCTAAATGAACAGCTCTGATTCATGACAATGACATTCCCTCCGTCCACAATTATCATGTAAGACACCCACGTCATCAACCTCCATGTGACAACTGGTGTCACTTCTACCACTTGAGTGGATATTCAAGAGTCCATTTTGAGTGAAGATTTTAGATAAAGTTCCACCTAGAAAGGTTAAAGATGAACTTCCTTTTTTTTTTTTTTTTTTTAACCCACTACCGCCATCACCCCTCTTCGGTGGACAACTTTCTTTTTAATTACAGCTTGTGCTTAACAAGCGACAAGTAACAATTTCAAGTTTACACTCATATTGTCATCCATTCCTTGCTAGTTCACATATACATAGAGGGAGGGGTTCATATAGACAAAAGTGCACAGGGACAGGATGTAACAAAGAGACAGACTGACACAAGACAGTGGGACAGAACAGACATAAGACAAGACAATTGGACAGACAAACTAAGTGTCGATCAGATGTATTGCGTTGATGTAAGTGTGATGTGTGTGTGTGTGTGTGTGTGTATTTATGTTAATGATGAGTGGGAGTGAGGCGTGAAAGTTGAATGCTAAGATAGAAAAGTTGGTGTTCGGGGGGGGGGGGGGGGGGGTAGTAGAAGGGGCAAGGGTGTGTGTTCTGTTCTGATAATATATGCTGTTATTGGCTATGTTTGTTTAAAAAAAAAAATGTATGAATGGCTTCCAGTTGTTCTCAAAGGTTGACATATGGTTCTTCAGATATTCAAGCATCCATTTTGTGTGAAGATTTTAGATAAAGTTCCACCCAGGAAGGTTAAAGATGAACTTACTTTGATCCATGCAGGATAATTGAGCTTCTTCCGCACAGCGTTCACTTTAATGAACAGTTAACACTTTATCTTGATTAACCGATTGCAGAAAAAAATTGCACTGAACTGTACAGAAGTTGATAGTTTTTTTTTTTTTTTTTTCATATTTAGCCTTCTTACATTTTCTTTAAATTTATATCTTGTATTTATAATTTACTACAGACAACATCTACTGCCAAATAATTACACATGGTGTGGAGAGAACAGGAAAACTCAACATAGACAGGTCCTGGTCCGACTAGGAACCTTTTAGCTCTGAGCGCTAACCATGGAGCTATAGCAAAACTCCCATTTCTGATGTCCTTCTGAGACTCAGGAAAGTTCAAATTTTGGCTTTTTTACATTAAATATTTGCTTTTATTGGAATCAGCATGATGCAACAGTTTTTTTCAGATGCATTTTTAAAATTTTTATGGAACGTTATTTGCAGTGGACAGTGCTTTGTTTTTGTTTTTTTTTCTAAGTTAAGCTGTGAAACTTTTGTCTCCTCCAGAGGACAGAAATGCATTGTTGGGTCTCAGGAGGATATAGATATTCGTAATTGTTTGTTATTCATGGTTTTAATATCACATATCCAAACAAGGCTATATTGTACTTGTAAATTCTGTATTGTATCAGATTCTTTATTTATAACTAGTGTTAAAACAATGAGATGTTGTAGCACACAGTCCATACCGTAATGTAATTTTAAATACCCAAAATATACTGTGATAAAAAATGTCTTTAAAAATATCAACAATATGAAATGCTTAATGAACCTTTTCAAAGACTTTAAAAGTGAATACTGGTTCCAAATATTAGGTATAAAAAAATAAAAATTGTAATAAATGAAAACTATGCTCAAATATTTGACATAAAAGCATATCTTTATGTGCAGGGTGGGGAAGCAAAATTTACAATATTTTGAGGCAGGGATTGAAAGACAGTGTATGACCAATTAGTTTATTGAAAGTCATGAGAATTTATTTGCCACAAGAAAATTTACATCATAGAAAATGTTTTTTATTCTATGTGTCCTTCTTTCTCAATAACTGCCTTCACACGCTTCCTGAAACTTGCACAAGTGTTCCTCAAATATTCGGGTGACAACTTCTCCCATTCTTTTTTAATAGTATCTTCCAGACTTTCTCGTAATAGTTTTGTTCATAGTCATTCTCTTCTTTACATTATAAACAGTCTTTATGGACACTCCAACAATTTTTGAAATCTCCTTTGGTGTGACGAGTGCATTCAGCAAATCACACACTCTTTGACGTTTGCTTTCCTGATTACTCATATGGGCAAAAGTTTCTGAAAAGGTATGGATAATAGTGTTAGGTATGATTATGACATCAATATATGTTTGGTTTCAAAACAATTGACGTAGTGCCTGCTGAGAAAAAACAACTAAATGTTCATTGTAAATTTTGCTTCCCCACCCTGTAGGTGTTTTTCTGGGTTTCCCACCCCCCTGGTCCTCCTGGATTCTGCATTCGGTTCATGTGGGGGTCATTTTCACCCTTACCTATATCGCTAATACAGTCTGTGGATTAGAATCCACAGATCTGGCCATTTTTTTCTGTTTTGAAAAAGGACAAAAAATGACAAAGATATGGTAAGAAATATAAGGCCTGCCAACGTCATTTTCATGCTTCTACTCATGTTTGTTTGCTCTGGTTTCAAACCGTCATATCTCCAGTTGTATTTGCTCTATCAACATCAAATAAAAAGGGGGGAGTGTTTCAAGTCCGCACTTTCGAATGCAATTATCCTCAGTGGTGTACTTGACCAATTTCCGATGCTACGACATGTTGAAAATGTCATGTGATTCAGTCACAGAGCTGTGACCGTGGAACCCTAAGGGTTAATATCACTGTCATTCTCAGTTTTGCACAAGGATTCCAGGTCAGAGCAGACTATTAGGGGAAACTTCCTTATTAACATCTCCCCCCTTATGGCTATGATCCATTTTTTCTGTTTTCTATATTGACAGAAAAAGCATAAAAACTATATACTGAATTGAACTTACTCGAAGATCAACGCAAAGACACAAAGCGATGTTCTGAGTAAAGGTTCTGAAAGCTAAACATTTCTCTGAGGCATAGTCCAGACAAAACTTAAAAGCAAAGAGACAAAACTCTGCTGCTGCTTTTGGATAAGAGCTTTCAGTTAAACATCGTGGAAAAGAGGCTTGAATGATTACCTTACAATTCTTGTCAAATATTTGCTTAATTCTAATGGTGAAGGGAGACCAGGGTAGTTCAGCTGGTTGAAGTGCATCAGTACCATCATGTGCATATACCCTACTGGCATTAGGAATATTAAAAATGCATGTTCATGTATCTACCATTAAACACCTGCACTAAAGCCAACAGTCCACTCTTCATTGTGAACCACAGCTTTATTAACCCTTTCATGCATAGTGGTCACTACAGTGGACAGTTATTCTACAGCTGTTCTCTTGTATCATGGGTTTTGTTGTTTTAGTTCTAGGGATGCACCGATACCACTTTTTTTCAAACCAAGTACAAGCACAAGCACTTCCAGTACTTGTCAATACCGAGTACTGATATGAGTACTTAACACCACTACAGTTCTTAGTTCCTTTTGAAAATGTGCTTTATTGTCATTGTCATTGTCACACTCAGTATCGGACCGATACCGGTATCGATATCAGTGCATCACTATTTAGTTTCAAATCAGCTGACGCAGTGGACGCTTATGCATCATCTCAAACAGTGTCATTCATACCATTACTGTAACTTTTGCTGTTCTTGATAAACCTGATCTGCAGTGACATGTTTTAGTGTAAATTAATTGCTAATTGTTATTAGACTGTAATGTACCATTTTATTTTTCTTATCAAAAAGGGTTTTTTTTGCATATTATCTCCATGAAGTGAATAATAACTAATATTAGGGTATGTTAAAATGTAAGAAAACATCAGATTAGCTGCATAAAAACTGTTTTTATTAGATAGTTTTTCATATCAATTTCTGATATGAGGTTTTAAATACATGTTTCTTTGTTTCAAAAATTAAATGCATGATATCCAGGTGAGTGGACATTTTCGTAACTCCCTAAAAAAAAAAAAAAGTCGATTGCATTGTTTTTTGTTTTTTTTTTATGCTTACTGAGAAATAAAAACCCTCAAGAAAAATATCTTGACTAAGGTTCTCATAATTCATGCATGAAAGGGTTAAACCACAGACAAGACACAAAATATTAGCCATGTTTCTCCTTTTTGTCAATTGGAGTCACTGGTCGATCTAACCAATGATATTTTAAGACAAACATTCATATTTTGGCTGCTTTACTACTGACAAAAACATAGATAGATAGATAGATAGATAGATAGATAGATAGATAGATAGATAGATAGATAGATAGATAGATAGATAGATAGATAGATAGATAGATAGATAGATAGATAGATAGATACTTTATTAATCCCCAAGGGGAAATTCAAAATACAAAAAGTGTCATACCACATCAACAATCAGTAAATAAATAAATGCAGAGTATAAGTAGCTAAGAATAAGTTAGATTAAAAAGAAAGTACAATTAAAAGACAAAATGTGTTTTCTACCTATCACACAAAAACATAAAACCATAAAAACAACCCCCACCCCCCCCACCCCCTGAGGACAGGGGTGTTCCTGAGCTTCTCCCTCCTATACACCCCCACCCAGCTACTCCTCCTCCCATCTCCTCCCACCTCCCCTCCCACTTAAAGAGTTATACTGTCTTATTCCTCGAGGGACAAACAACTTCACATATCTCGTTGTAGAGCAGCTCAATGAGCTCAGACTGTCGCTGAAGGTGCTCCTCTACTGATTTAAGGCTGATTTAAGACACTGCACATGACAGATCAGTTGTGGCTAAGTTTGGTTATTCTAAATTTTGGTTTTCAATAAATA
Organism: Sphaeramia orbicularis; assembly: GCF_902148855.1. Taxonomy (NCBI): domain Eukaryota; kingdom Metazoa; phylum Chordata; class Actinopteri; order Kurtiformes; family Apogonidae; genus Sphaeramia; species Sphaeramia orbicularis. Next base: position 15,671,738 of record NC_043970.1, read on the forward strand.
AAGAAGAAAAGAAACATTAAAGTGCACATGTAGTTTGGCTCCATGACAGACTGTAGAGCGGTTATGCAAGGACTCTGTAAGGAAGCTGATACTTGTGTCAAAAAACAATCATTTAGTTAATTGTAGATCTCATGAGGTGGCATCATAATGTGCTGGTCTACAGATGAGATGTTGAAGATCATCACAGAAGTCACCTAGGACCTACAGTATTCACACAATTTAAGTATTTTCAGGAAATGGAGTCACTTCTCCCATCAAACTAATCAAACAAAACTGGCCCCCCATTAAAGGCCCAAGACCGTAACCATGGTCACGCCTGGAAGTGAGGACATTTATGTTTAGTTATTATACCTAATAACTAAGTGATGGGTATGTTATCCATCCATCCATCCATCCATCCATCCATCCATCCATCCATCCATCCATCCATCCATCCAAAAACAGAGAAAACTGACCTATAACTGAAGATCTGTGTGTTCTGCTGTAATGTGAACTGATAAACATAGTTGTTTTTTTTTGGAGTTTTAATTTAGTTTTGAAAAGTGCAGTCAAACTTGCAGATTACTTCAGCTACAGTTTGTCCTAGTACAGTGTTGTTTTTTTTAACCTTGGGGTCGGGACCCCACGTGGGGTTGCCTGGAATTCAAATGGGGTCGCCTGAAATTTCTAGTAACTGATAAAATAAAATAAAAATAAAAATAAAATATATGGTGAGTTGACAGAGACAATCCCAATCCATAAAAGACATGACAAACTGTGAAGCTGAAACTGAAGCACTGTGGTTCTGTTTATCTTTCAAATGTTCATTGTGGTCGGTTTCAGATGCTGCAGCTCTTTCATAATTCATAGTTTGAGTTCTTGTTTGTTCAGTATTAATTGTCAGCCTTGTAAATCCAAGCTGGACTGACTGTACATATCCTGACCAAGGAAAATCAAATTCTCACTTTGTGTAGTAATCTACACCTGGCTTTTCTGCCTCCGTCCATAATAATATACATTATATAGACTAAATGTCATCTAAAATTAACATTTATTTGCAACATAGTATAGCAAACTATTACATCATAGGTGTCAAACATGTGGCCGGGGCGCCAAATCCGGCCCTCCAAAGGGTCTAGTCTGGCCCCTGAGATGAATCTGTAAAATGCAAAAAATTACACTGAAGATATTAATCATTTAGTTCAAGTTCCACAAACTGACTAATTTAATCTCCAGTGGATCAGATCAGTAAAATACTATCATAATAACTCATAAATACTCACAGCACCACATTTTTCTCTTTGTAAATATAAACATTGTCATGTCATTTTACTGTATTTATGCAAAAACAAACTACCATTTCACAAAAATGCGAATAACCCAAACAAATACGAACATTTTGAAATGTCTGAAGTGCAAGTTTACCAATATTCTGTCTGTTAATAAATGTTTTGTGTATTTGTTGATCTACTGTGATCTGCAAGTTTATATATGTAAATGATGTAAAGAAATTTCAGTTTGTTCATGTTATTCACATCGTTTTAAAAGATAGTTGGTAGATATAAACATTTTTATTGCTTAATTTTACTTTTTTCACTCTAAAACATAGAGGAACCCCAATTGGCCAAGGCAGATGGCCATCCTTCAGGAGTCTGGGTCTGCTCGAAGTTTCTGCCTGTTAAAGGGAAGAATTTCCTCGCCACTGTCACCAGTCATAAGTGTTTGCTCCTGGAGGATTCTGTTGGGTTTCTGCAAATTGGTTTAAAATTTGATTTGATTTGACTTGATTTGATCTATCTCCCCTTTATGTGAAGCACTTTGTAACATGTTGTTTTAAAAAGTACTATATAAATAAAGCTTTACTTACTTACTTACTTACTTACTTAGGAAAGTTTGGAGTTGACATTATTTATATATTATTGTGTTACTATTTCACTGGTCCGGCCCACTGCAGATCAAATTTGGCTTAATGTGGCCCCTGAACTAACATGAGTTTGACACCCCTGTATTACATGATCAAAAACAAATTAGTTTTAGCCAAAAAAAAAAAAAAAAAAGAACAGTTTTGTATGTCCGGGGTCGCCAGAAATTTGTGATATTAAAATGGGGTCATGAGCCAAAAAAGATTGGGAACCTAAGAATGGATAAGATACGATAAAATAAGATAAGATAAGTCTTTCTTAGTCCCACAAAGGGATATTCCAGATTTACAGCAGCAAAGAACACAAGCAAAATAAGTGCAAAATCAGAAATGAAGACAAATCAAAAATGCTATATATACTATTTAAAGCTGTGCACATGTTGATCATGCCACACGCTGAATAGGTTTAATACTGATATCTTTAATATAAACTAATAGAAATACACTTTTGATTAAGATAAAAGGTCAGTTTTCATTCCAGAGAATGGTTCAACTGAAGTTTGTATGAATACACAGTTTGTCACGGTTAATCATTGGACTGAAGAGCGAGGTCATCTTCATACCACTTGATATGACATAATGAACAGTACAATAAAAAGACACTGAGTCTGGTTTAAGTTTAGAGTCAGTGCGCATCATTTGCTGCCAGCTAATCATGACAAAGATGAACCTGATTATTTTTTCTGAGTAATAAGTTGATTTGCTCACTGACTTCATCGCTACAGTCAGAAGAAGTCATGCCAGAAACATGTATGATTACCCTGTGGAAATGTATGAAATAAAAAACACAGCATTGCCTGCAGCATGTATGGATGCATCTCAGGCAAGGAGCATCTATTTATGTTTTATTCTTCAGTGCAAACACTACTATGATGGCATCAGGCAGAACTTTTGCTGTTTAACTGGGCTACATTAAACACAGCTTTTACTACATTTACACACATATCCTAGTTTTCATGCCAGTCATGCAAACTCTACTGTCATAACGTTGCAGAAGGACAATTACAGCCTTGTAAAACCAGGCGGGACCTCCTGAGATCAGCTGTCACTACCAGACTTTAATCTGCAAAACATCTGATCGAAAACCTGCGGGGTCGGTCAGATCCATACCAATCACGATAACACGATGACGTGATCTACCACCTCTAAACAGGCACAAACCTGCACTAACAACTAATAAACACTAGATGTATAGACACATCATGCTTACAGAGGCTGATGGTGAATTGTTAAAGATGCTGAACAGCAGGAGAAACGTTCAAGGGAAACAGGTTTGGAAGTTTGTGGACGACCACACACTTCATACTGATAGTTTTAAGATGCTTTGTGCTTTATCATATATTAAATAATCATTTTCCCTGTAAAACAAACAACTAACAAACTTCTGACTTGTGTGTCCTCAGAGGTAAACTAAATATCTCCTCTTCACCCGTTCACGCTTCCCTCCATGTTTGCTGTTTACTAACTGCAGCTGCGGCTCCCGTATGTTTTAAAAAGAAAACGCCAAAAGATAGTGACGGTGCATTCATGGTGCCTTGAAAACACAAGTGCAGAGGAGATAAACTATGTCATAATCGATGTTTTACCGATGCAGACACGCTAAGAAACATACATTGCACAATTAGCTGGCAGTTGTATCCGATGCACACTGCAGTCGCATCGCAAACGTCTGTCTCAGACCAAGGTTAGAATAGTTTTGGATTTTTCATTATAGTTTAGTTTTATTTACACTGAACAAAAATATAAATGCCACACTTTTGTTTTTGCTCCCATTTTTCATGAGCTGAACTCAAAGATCTAAAACTTTTTCTGTATGCACATAAGGTTTATTTCTCTCAAATATTGTTCACAAATCTGTTTAGATTTGTGTTAGTGAACATTTCTCCTTTGCTGAGATAATCCATCCACCTCACAGGTGTGGCCTATCAAGATGCTGATTAGACAGCAGGATTTTTGCACAGGTGTGCCTTAGGCTGGCCACAATAAAAAGCCACTCTAAAATGTGCAGTTTTATCACACAGCACAATACCACAGTTATCACAAGTTTTGAGGGAATATGAAATCGGCATGCTGACTTCAGGAATCTCCAGCAGAGCTTTTGCTTGTGAATTGAATGTTCATTTCTCTACCATAAGCCATCTCCAAAGGTGTTTCAGAGAATTCATGAAAAAGACTGCGTGAGGAAAATGGTGGTCACACCAAATGCTGACTGGTTTTCTGACCCCCCTGGACCACCCAATACAGTAAAACTGCACATTTTAGAGTGGCCTTTTATTGTGGCCAGCCTAAATCACACCTGTGCAATAATCCTGCTGTCTAATCTGCATCTTGATCTGCCACACCTGTGAGGTGGATGGATTATCTCAGCAAAGGACAAAGGAGAAGTGCTCACTAACACAGATTTAGACAAATTTATGAACAATATTTGAGAGAAATAGACCTTTTGTGTTCGTAGAAAAAGTTTTAGATTGTTGAGATCAGCTCATGAAAAATGGGAGCAAAAACAAAAGCGTGGCATTTATATTTTTGTTCAGTGTAGTTTTGACTTTTTTTTCTCTAATTCAGTTAGTTTTAATCTGTATTTAGAGCAGGTTTTCTAGTTTTTATTAGTCTTCGTTTTTTTTTTTTTTTTTTTTTTCTAAATGCTTAGTTTTAGTTTAGTTTTAGTATTAGTTTTAGGTTTTTCATATCTTTTCTCTTCTTTGCCATCATATTCACATAAATCCCATACAGGTCTCTGCTGTTTTAGTCTCCATGTTTCCAGGTACAGTCGGGACCAGAAGATGACTCTAAACCACGTGATGGACCCTGAAGTGCCGTATGGTGCCACCAGCTAAAATTGCTGGAGTGAAATAAATCAATTTCATATCAATCCGACATTGACGAAAACGAAGGGAATTTTATTGAGAATGTGTATACATTTTAGTTAGTTTCGTAAGCACACAATACAGTTTCAGTTAGTTATTGTTCTTTTCTTTTAATTATTCATTCATTCATTCATTCATTTTCTGAACCCACTTTATCCTCACTAGGGTCACGGGGGTCACTTGGAGCCAAGGTTATAATAGTTTTGGATTTTTCATTATAGTTTAGTTTTATTTAGTTTTGACTGTTTTTTCTCTAATTCAGTTAGTTTGAATTCATTTTTAGAGCAGGTTTGCTAGTTTTTATTAGTTTTTGTTATGTTCTAAATCCTGAGTTTTAGTTTAGTTTTAGTTTTTTTTTAATGACTTTTATCTTTTTCGCCATCAAATTTAAGTAAATCCCATACATTAGTCTCCATGTTTCCAGGTAGAGTGGGGACGAGAAGACGACTCTAAACCACGAGTGACGGACCGTTAAATATCATATGGTGCCACTAGCTAAAATTGCTTGAGGGAAATAAATCGATTTCATATCAATCTAACATTGACAAAGACGAAAACAAAGGGAATTTTATCCATAATTTTTATCCTTTTTAGTTTGTTTTGTAAACACACAATACAGTTTCAGTTAGTTATCGTTTTTTTCTTTTAATTATAGTTTTTATTTATTTCAGTTAACGAAAAGGTTTTTACAATTCTAGTTTTCGTCATTTCGTTAGTTTTCGTTAACGATAATAACCTTGCTTGGAGCCTATCCCAGCTACTTACGGACAAAGGTGGGGTACACCCTGGACATTTCGCCAGTTCATCACAGGCCTGAACATATAGGGACAAACAATCACTCTCACATTCACACCTGTGAGCAATTTAGATCAGTGAACTCGGAGAGAACCCACGCAGACACGGGGAGAACATGCAAACTCCACACAGAAAGGTTCCACGCCCCGTCGACTGGTGTTGGAATAGAACCCAGGACCTTCTTAATGTGAGGCACGAGTGCTAACCACTGCACCACTGTGTCACCTCTTTTAATTATAGTTTAATCTATTTCAGTTAACAAAAATGAGTTTTCAATTCTAGTTTTCGTCATTTCGTTAGTTTTCCTTAACGATAATAACCTTGTCTCAGACCACTGATTGAAACTGGTGAATCTCTCCATCCCTACTGGACATGGGCTGTCACTGAACACCCCCCTCTGAGTACTTCAAACAACAGTAATGTTAACTGTAATCAGAAATAAGGCGCTTAAATTAACTTGATTAAACTCTTAAATGAAAATGGAAATCGTTGCTCCGTGACCCTTTTCTCCTAATATCCATCCAACACTGTGTGATTTTCACACTGTTATTTTCCACCGGGGCTAAATAAATGCCACATTGCCTCTTGTAATGATGCTGAATGACTCAGTAAATCTGGATATTGGCGGAAATAAACTGTAGGAGCTACCTGAATATAAATCCTTTTCACGATAAAAAAAAAAAAAAAAAAGGAAAGAAAACACAAGGCCGGTGTTTTAGCAGAAACTATCAAAAGTCCGAATTGTTTGAAACAGATATAATGAAATAGAGTTTCTCCTATAAAATCAGCCGATCCTTTATGTCGACTCATCATTACCGCCGACCTTATTTAGCACAAGTCGTGTCGTTTGTCCAAAGCGTTGTCAGTTTTGAGCCCGGCACCAGAGCGTAAAGCAGCGCTGTGATCTGAGTCTACCTGGAGAGGCGGAGGGAGTTTTCTCTTGCAAGGAGTCGTGACTCTCTGTCAGCATGAATAATGTTAATGTGGGGTGAACACACTGGTGCTCAGGGAGTCATTTGACATTGGCGCAGTGGGTGGTGTGTTCATGAGGAGTTTGACATGAAGGGGAACAAACGTGAAGAGACTCTCATCTCAAAGCATCTTAATGATGCGGTGGCGAGGTGGCCCGGCCCTGCCTTCTGCCTCTCGCTGCCATCAGGACAGCAGCGACTGGCCCACTCCGCCACATTTATCATAATGAGCTATAGCATACATTACGGCTACTGAGCAAAGATGAGAACGATTTAACAAAACGACTCCTAAGGATGATGATCCTTCTACTTTTTGTTACTCGTCTTCACCATTTAGCCTTAAACTGACAGTAATAGGCCTGTATTAGATTAGAACTCCTCCAATGAATGAGTTTGGTTTTTTTTTTTCTATCACATAGGTCCCTGTTTAGCAGCAAACGGGGGAATAAATGGCTGAAATTTTAAGCAATGATATGGTGTTTTTTCTGATGAATGGTAATTGATTCAATAGGTGGGCTGTGAAAATCACACTCACAACAAAGACGACAATTTGGACAGACGTTGTTTCCTTTCACTTGGACATGACAGACTGAGAAGAAAGAGACAATAACAAAAGAGATGCAGAAATCTATCTCCATGTCCAGGTTTCTGTGTGTAATAGAGAGAAGAAAAGAGATCCTGAGCCTTTCCTGAAGCCATTTCTCTCTCACTCCCATTTGTCCTTTTGTTGCAAATGCTGCAACAACAATGGCTGAAGCTGAAGAGCGCAGCCGATGAGCTTTTACTTCTCTTCAGGGAAAAGATCATTTTGTCTCTCAGAGGTGACCACTTTGGGAGAACATTTTGTTCTGACTTTTGCGGAGTTTCTTTGTTCAGATTTTTCCATCTGTGGGGGGACATGTAAGTGGGTGTGTGTGTCCACCACTGTGCCAGTTTTTCTATAATGAGCAGCCATGGAACAACAGCACAATTTATTCTGGGCTTTTTGCTATTTTTTGGACCCAGTGTGTCTTGTTTTTTTTCCCCAAAAATGTTGTTGTGAATGTCTGTCATGTTCAAAAATTGTCCATTAGTGCAGTCGATAGAGTAAAGTGAGGTCATTGGAGGTTTTGGCTAATTATGGATACCTAGATTTACCTTTTTTTTAAACCCAGAATTATCAGCATTTTTACTTAAGCGTTCAGTGTTTTAATCAGCCAACCAAGTTATCAGAACAGTCATAGGAGATCGGTAGAGGTAGAGGAATGGAGTTTCCATTGTGACTCTGATTTCAAGCTGATTTTTAGGTTCAGATAATAAAAGGACTTTGATTAGGGCTTGGAAAAGATTGTGGTTTAGTTTTAGTGTACGGTTTTAATGTACAGTTTTAGTGTACGGTTTTAATGTACAGTTTTAGTGTACGGTTTTAATGTACAGTTTTAGTGTACGGTTTTAATGTACAGTTTTAGTGTACGGTTTTAATGTACAGGGTGACACAAAAAAACGGGAACTTTTTAACAATCCAGTAAAACCAAGAGTGATGGAAGAAAAATATTTTATTCATAGTAATTGAAACCTTAAACCATGCCATTTAAGAAACAATGCTGGAATTTTCATTTTTTTAAAATGACTTCCTGTAGACGGCGTCCTCCTGTACGAATGCATTCTTGAAATCTGCTGTTGAGATTCCTCATTGACCGCTGCAACATCTCAGCTGGGATACTGTGAATTTCATCCTGAATTCTCTGTTTTTTACTTTACTTTACTCTTGAGATAGCCGCCAATGGTTACTAAAATGGGGGTGTGTTTACTTGCTCAAGGTCACTGTCTCGCAGTGCTGCCACTTGCTCATGTCTGCCAATACGCACTTCAAAAATTCCCGTTTTTTTGAAGACCATAGTAACCATTGGCGGTTGTGCGAGAGTTGTTCGGTAACCGTGTGATCTCAAGATTCGGTAACGTTCCCTGGCCCCCTAGATCGCCAGATTTGTCCGTTTGTGATTTTTTCTTGTGGGGCTATCTCAAGAGTAAAGTGTACACGACTCGACCAAGAACTCTGGATGAGTTAAAACAGAGTTCAGGATGAAATTCACAGTATCCCAGCTGAGATGTTGCAGCGGTCAATGAGGAATCTCAACAGCAGATTTCAAGAATGCATTCGTACAGGAGGACGCCATCTACAGGAAGTAATTTTAAAAAAAATGAAAATTCCATCATTGTTTCTTAAATGGCATGGTTTAAGGTTTCAACTACTATGAATAAAATATTTTTCTTCCATCACTCTTGGTTTTATTGGATTGTTAAAAAGTTCCCGTTTTTTTTGTGTCACCCTGTACAGTTTTAGTGTCTAGTTTTGGGACTTCTTAAATCAACATCTTTGCAGATATTTTACGCATTAAACCAAACCCAAAATGCCACTAGTATCAAACCCTAACCATAAAAATCCTTTTTTTTTAATCCCACAAAGACCCATTTATCAACCATCCAAAAAAATCGTCAGTTGATCTAAAATGTTAAATACCTATTGATACTGATCCACTAATCCTATAAATACAAGTAAATAACTGGTTTAAAATATATGGTGGTTTATGTTCAGTTATTGATATCTTTAATGAAAAAGTTTTTTTTGTTTCTGATATAATAACCCTCAACTTTAATCTGAGCTTTTATGAACAGCTTCTTGATCAGTGAATAAAATTTTTCATTTTTTCATTGAAAACTACAAAAGCACTCGGAGCACGCAGGCCTCCGCCAAGGCGCATCAGTCCCCCCCCCCCCCCCCCCCCCCCCACAACCAAAATTTTATCATTTGTTCCTTGTGCCGTAATCAACATTTCCTGAAAATTTCATCCGAAGCCGTCTATAACTTTTTGAGTTATCTTGCTAACAGACAGACAAACCCCCATGAAAACATAACCTCTGCCGTTCCTTGTCGGAGGTAAAAAGCAAAATACCAACGTGGTATCATGAACTGCGTACAGATAACACGCCACTTTTAATTGGCATGTTATCTGTACGCCTTATACACGTTTCAGTGTGTATATTTACGCCACATAAAATAGCACACCATTAGCACAATAGTACGCCATTAGCACGATTAGCAGCTAGCGTGATTAGGGTTAGCAATTAGTGCAATTAGCGGCTAGCATGATCAGCAGTTGGGGTTGGGGTTAGTGATTAACACAATTAGTGGCTAGCATGATAAGCGTTTAGGGTTAGCGATTAGTGCGATTAGCGGATAACACAATTAGCGGTTAGGGTTAGCGATTAGCATGATTAGCGGCTAGCGCATTGACACGCCATCAAATGGTGTTAAATAACAAGCGAAAGGATGAAAATGTGTACGTATAGCACACAAAATGCAATAAACTGGTGTCATATACAACGCAATTTCTTGAGATCAGTCAGAAAATACAGAGAATAATGTTATAACTAGAAAAGCACCCAGCGAGCAAAGACCTCAACATTTCCTGAAAATTTCATCCAGGTCCGTCCATAACTTTTTGAGTCATCTTCCTTGACGGAGGTAATAATGGTGATTTAAGAAAAGTTAAATACAGAGAAAAATTCCAGTGAGAACTGTCAGAAAAGTTGCACTGGGTCTTTATGGGTTGTACTTATATGAACGTACTTTCTGTGGAAATAGAAACAGAACCTTTTTGGGCCCCGAAGCAGAATCTGATTTGGGGGCCCCTCCGCCATCTCAATATCACTGACTGTTCCTCTTTTTTTTTCCATCTTCATATCACAGGAGTGTCACCTGAGGTTCCTCTGATGGGCTTATACTAGTACAAAAACACAGTTATTGTCCGTTCCACATGAGCATGACACCAGCTCTGTCAAAGGCAGCAGGAACTGATTAAAGCAGTCCTAGCCAGACCAGACCGTTAACATAATATTGCATTTTTCTACGATTACAACTGATGATCAAAAATTCTCTCTTGTGGGAGTGCTGTTTTTTTGTTTTTTTTTTTCACTTATGCCTTGGGCTGCCTTTGAGAAAAATTGTAAAGCAGTTACATATGAATTTATTTGCAGAAATAGCAGCGTTTTATTCTGGTGACATTTCCATTCCTTTGGACTGAATATGCGTGTCTTCAAAAAGGCTTCACTCCTAGTTTTATTGTTATATAGTTACTGTCTGATTGGCTCTAAATCTTCAGGTTTTTGTCCTTCAAACATAAACCTCTAAAACTAATAGTTAGTCTCTTTTGCGTTAAATTCAGCTTGTTAGACAGCGTCTGCTCCACAGCTTTAAAGGGTGTTCAGTACGAATAATAGCAGTTAACAGCCATGAAAATACTTAAACTGCTAATACTTTTTTGTGGTTCAAACACACTTTTTCAGACCACTTTTATACTGTGTGTAATGATAGAATATTCTGCCAGTTTCCAGAGCCAAAGTCTGACCTTTTCTCATTTATTGTTTGGACTCAGCGGGATGCTTCGTACTCGCTGGAGGCTTGGTTTTTTCACCAGCGACTACATAATGGAACCTCTCTTCTCTCCCCCTCCTTCTCCTCTGCCTCCTCACTCCAGCTTGACCCCGTCATCCCCCCCCCCCCACCCACTCTCTCATCCACCCATCTTTGTTGCAATCCTTCTTCTCCCCCTCCTCCTCCCTCTCTGGCACTGTGGTGAGTTATAGGCCCATGAATCGCTCCGTTTCCAAGTCTCAGCATTTCTCGCTTGGCCCGCTGACCCTTCTTTATTACCGCCAGTCCCCGTCAGTAAATTTGATCAGCCACATCCCGACCGATGTATGATTAATTTCTTACCTCTAGCAAAGATCAATCTAAAAGCTCTCAATAATTCAATAAAGAGGCTTTCTTTGGAAAAAGAGGAGGTCTATCAGTGTTAATAAAAAAGCAAAAATATTCAGTAATCTGTTTCCAACTGCAGATGTTTCTCTTTCTTTCTTTCTTCCTTTCTTTTTCAAGTATCCGTTGTTTCTCTTTCATAATTTCTGCCAAGCACAAAGTTGAAATTGAACCAGCAGTCACACTTGATGCTGCAATGCAGTCTGGGAGGTAGGGACATAGAGAGGAAAGGCAGGGGGGAAAAAAAGATGCAAAAATGAGATTGAAGTAAAATTGAAGTTGCAGTAAGCATGGGTGACAAGGTAGACAGGTACTCATGGCTGCATATGTATGTGTGTGTGTGCGTGTGTGTGTGTTTATGCATGTCCCAGAGGAGGAGCCCCCGCAGTGCAGCCGAGTGACAGACAATCGTGTTTGACACTAAAAGCGATCTGACTCTTTGCCACATCAGCTATATGCTGTTGTCTGCATGCCGCACAAGATAAAAGGGAAATACTTTCCAATTCGAGGCTGCATACTGTGCATGATATTCAGCATTTATCTTTGACAACAAACAAGCCTTTGTCCACAAGCAGAAACCAGAGAATTCACACAAATAATGATTTTATCAGCACGTAATGTCAGTGAAATGCTTCTAATAAATGGGAGAAGCTGCCAACAAGCTGCAAGTCCACAGTATGTGTTTCTACTCTGTGGCAGCGGACCAGTGTCATATTACTAAATATCGATTGGACGGTCGTAAATGACAGGATGAACATTTTTGTTCAAGCTCAGGCAGGACCTGCTGCGTCACTGCGATCACCGGATACCTTGGAGAAACAAATCCTGAAGCTGCTTGCATCAACAGATTCTGAACATGGAACAAAAACTACTCAGGGCATATTGTCAAGTGGAAAATTGTTAAAAATTGAGAGAAGTCTTTTTATGTTCCCAGGGCTGTGCAGTCCGACAATATCATGTAATGATTAAAAAAAAAAACTGTATGGCTTCATATTGCACTCTATCATTTATTTAGTTGAGTCACAAATCACATTCTTTATAGCATGATTTTTCATCATTTGGAGGACACTTTGCAATCTTCTACACAGCAATGAAGCATGTGTTTACTTGTTATTTCTTATATGTTATTTGTTATAGATTAAACTTCAAACTACTCCATGTTCACATATGGTATTAGCAATAAAAATGCTAATGTTACATAGCTATTTGTATTTGTTTGGTGCTGTCATTCTAATGTTAAAGAGTCTATTTCATTTTGACATTGACATTACAGGCCTATATCTGTTACGTTTGCACCAAGGTTATTATCGTTAACGAAAACTAACGAAATGACGAAAACTAGAATTGTAAAAACATTTTCGATAACTGAAATAAATAAAAACTATAATTAAAAGAAAAAAATGATTACTAACTGAAACTGCATTGTGTGATTACAAAACTAACTAAAACACATAAAAAATTATGGACAAAATTCCCTTAGTTTTCGTCTTTATCAATGTTGGATTGATATAAAATCGATTTATTTCCCTCAAGTAATTTTAGCTAGCGGCACCATATGATATTTAACTGTCCGTCCCCTTTCGTCACTTGTGGTTTGCAGTCTTCTTCTGGTCCCCACTCTACCTGGAAACATGGAGACTAAAGTTGGGAGAAAGCAGCAGAGTCCTGTCTGGGATTTATGTGAATACGACGAAGAAGATAAAAAATATAATATAAAAAAAACTAAAACTAAACTAAAACTTAGCATTTAGAAAATAATGAAAATTAATAAAAAGTAGCAAACCTGCTCTAAAAACTAATTAAAACTAACTGAATTAGAGGACAAAAAGTCAAAACTAAATAAAACTAAACTATAATGAAAAATCCCACACTATTATAACCTTGGTTTGCACCTATTATTGTCAAGTGTTTTTATATTTTATTCATTAATATTTTATGTTTTACTATAATTTGCACCAATGTTCCATGTGGTTATTCTAAATTAACTATTTACACTTTGAATTTACTGCTCTTCTGCTAAATCATGACATGTACTTTTATTTTTCCAGATATGAAATTAATTATATCATAACATAACATAAAAATGACCTGTATCAGTAAATGAGATTTTGGTCATACTGCATTGCACAGACTATGGTTTTTATAGTTTATGCTCGCATTATCTTCTGCTCAATTATAATCATGTCTGAATAAGGTGACATTGAATTTCCCATTATAGGTTAACTCCATTATCCTCAACAGGAGGAACCAAGGCCATGGGTTTGGTTTAACTCATAGTAACTGAGAAAAAAAAATGTCTATGAGAGCTGTTTTTGTACTTTCCTACATGGAAAATAAATACCGTGTTGACACATACACTTTTTTATGACAAAAATGTGGTTCTTTACATCTGGTTTTAATGCACCAACTGCATCTAAATGACTTAAGATAAGGAAGAATGCAGATTTATGCAAGCTGTACCTCCACTCAGCATTAACTGAGCTCTAATCACAATGCAGGCGGTGTACAGATAAAAAGAATGCATGTTATCGAGTGTAAACGCAAAGACCCTTAGATCAGATACCATTATCTACATAATATGTGAAGATACAGATCGCTTCCTTTTTGTGTAGATTTCCACAGTCCTTCTTTAGAATCTAGTTCGAGATGAATATTTACATTAAGACAATAACCATCCTCATTAACTTATAGCATCACACAGTTCCAGTAACTACCACCAAAAGTGTGTGAACCTAAAAGACAAAATCCAGGGAAAAATATACAGAAATGGTTAATGCTGCTCTAAACGCTACCAAGTGAAGTGAATATATGTATGCATTTATTTATTAGGGACAGTGCATATTAATGAACATCTACAATAATTGCAGTTGTAAATATGCCAGATTGTAGCAACAATGCTAATTTCCATCTGGGTGCTTCTATGAAACAGGACATGGGGGCTAAAAATTCAAACCAGATGTAGACTAATGTTATGAAGCAAGTTTGAGATAAAAGAGAAACTATTTTTCAGATCTTGTTTTCCATTATATTTAATACAAAAATCCACATGTAACATGATCAAAAGGACACGAAAATTATGAGCTACTATTTTTTTTTAAATATCTTTTTATTCTCTCACAGGTACATTTTGGGAATCAAACTAATTATGCAAGGCAGAGTGTTTCACAAAAATGGCCGCTGTTGCAAAATCATTTGCGAATTATATGTGTTTAACTGGGCATGTTCTGCATGTAACGCAAGTGGACACGATGGGTTACACACGAAACCTGGAATGAGACTGAGATTAATGAATAACCCACATTTGGATTAGAAAAAACACTAGCATCACCAAATTTAACACAGTGTCTTTATTTATAGTGGTATATAAGACTGTTTAGGGCAATGTTTTCCAGATCGAATGCACCGACACCTACTGTAGGTAGCTTTTCATGTCCCAATTCAAGTCATATTTTTGGCCCCAATATTTTGTTAAAAATTCATTAATTTTGGGATGGCTCAGAGCAAGAGGATAATTTTTTGCATTTATCTGAGGTCATTATTAGGTACATCCTGGGGGGAAATATGTCTAAATTTACCTTTTATTATTGGGTCTAAAAAGCTGGAAAAGTGTCAGGTACCAAAATGAACCCAGTTTCATAGCAGCACCCATTTATAGTCCCTAAGCAGGTGACAACAAAGACAATAGACAAAAGACAAAAAATCATAAAAACACACAAAACAACACAGTGAAGACAATCTACTGATGGTCACAGGCTTGGTTTTCCTTCATCCAATACTTAAGCTGTGATTTGAAGGAGGCATAGGATTGTGAGTCTCTTATTTTGAGTGGTAAACTGTTCCAATATTTAGTCCCAGGGACAGAAAAGCATAGTTTTTTTTTTTTTAACAATATATTTATTAACACTTTTTTTTTTTTTTATATACACACATACACTTGTAAATATAAACATATGTAGACCTGTACCTTACAAACAAAGGCACCTGCAACATTACAAGTGTTACAAGTAAACACACACATACACACACACACAAAAAAAAAAAGAAAAAAAAATTACAAATAAACAATACACATACACATCACAAACTTCTCAGTCATAAACATTTGTACATAATTTAATGCCCTGTTACAATTATGGGTATTTGAACTCATTAACCCTGTTGTAAGGTTTACACAACTGAATATTTATTCCTCCTCATTGTCATTTGCTAAATCAACATTTTTAACAAATATCTTAAAAGGTTCCCATATTTTTTCAAACATATCCTGCCTACTTTTTCAGAAAAGCATAGTTTGTCCAACAGTAGTGTGTCTGCGGGACACCTCACTGTGTGGCCCCTCCCACTGACAGCCTGGGATTTGATCAAATCTGTCCAAGGAGGAGGGGCAAGTCCGTGCAAGATTTTAAATATCAGGCACGCATTTTTAAAACTCACAAAGTTATTAAAATTCAGAAATGTATCATTGGAAGTAATAACTTTTACGTCCGTAATTGCTAAACACCACCTCCTTCTTAACTGGAAATCCACAACAGCTCCTTCCAGCACACGATGGGTTAATGAGGTTGTGTCCTTTTTAAAAGTAGAGAAAATTATTTATTCAAAATGGGGAAACTTGAACAAATTCTACAATAAATGGCAACCGTTTATAGATTTTTTTGAGACAATGTAATTCCCTTCCTTTTATTTTATTTTATCTTATTTTATTCTATTAATGTATTTATTTTTTCTCATGTTTATGTGACCAGTTTAATTACTTTACACAGACTATGTTTTAGTATTCTTTTCATTGTATTTTCTGTCTGATTTCATTATTTGTTCTTAAAAATATGCAAATCTAAATCTAATGGTGTATACAAACATGGTTAATGTCGACATCAGTGTGCCCTGGTATATGTAAATACCTTTGTGTCTCTTGCATACACTTCAATAAAAAATATGAAAGAATAAAAAAAATTAAAAAAAATTATATTTATCTAAAAGAATGCAGTGGTGGAAATGAAACATTTTTTTGTCAAAACATTTTAATGCTTTTTAAAAAGGTAATTCTATGGGTTTGAGCATAGTGTGGTGAGTGTGTTTTTATTTTCATGGCCTTAAAAATGTTTTAAATTGGAGATAGACCCAAAACAGCAGCTCTAAAAACACTGCAGAGTAGCTTTACTTAAAAAAAATAAAATTAAAAAATTAAATGTCACATGAGCAATGTTTGTTTTTGCTCTTGAGTGTCGGTGAAGGGGCTTCCTGGAGGTCGTGTGTCTCCTGAATGCGTAAATATTCCCCATCACTGTGTATTTTAATCAGGCTGCTAAAGATTGATGCCTGCAGCCCGTCATGTTAACAGTGGGCATCCATCAAAAAGGCCACAGCATTTTGCTCCTGTCAGCACCGGGTCTCACACATAAGCATTATAGCTGCAAGAGACACGTAGGCACTGACGGGGAATGAACATGCCAAGGCGAGGATGCACACACACCTTTGATAGACATTCCCATAGATCAGAACCACCCCAGGCTGTATTAGGAGGGTATCCCTTGAGAGCGCTGTTAAAGGATATGGAGATTGATCAGAGTCACACTGTGCCAAGGAACTGGGAGGAAATATCTCATAAATATAACAACGGCACCTACATTGGATGAAGAAGCAAAAATTAGCAGTTTGTTTTTATTCGGCTTGTGCAAAAGGATACATGTGACATATAATTTTATTAATTTTTAGAATTTTTTTTTTTTTTTTTTATAGCGGTGCGACCATAAAGCACAAGAAAACATGCATTATTCAATTTATGCAGCAGGGATTTGTTTTCATTTCTTATTTGGTTCTACTGAGGATATAAATCAAAAATTAGATTTATTGTTATAGCAACTATTCCCAAGAGGGTGTTCATTACTGTGAAATATGAGCGGAAACCTACTTCTAACTACCTCACCTGTTAGCTTTCCATCTAATCCATTAAGTCCAGGCTCAAAAAGCCAGGTTGGTTAAAACAGATGGATGTTGGCTCAATATGCCATGGGTGTAAAATAATAATCAGTGGTGTCAGCTGCTAATGCTCCTAAATATCCACAAGGTGATTAATGTTAATAATGTATGAGAGAGGAAGAGGATGTGGTAACAGAGGAGGGTCTGCGACACTACGTTTCTTCAACCACGAACGTCACATCGTCTTCATGGAGTCCGGAGAACACTCCCATGGGGCAACAGTGAAGTACTTTATGGTGGTAGAAAAAAATAAAAGTCTGTCTTAAATATGACCTTTGATATTACCATGCGTGTTTACGAATCAAAGAATAAATAACTGAAATTAAAGTGCAATCTCTTTTGTAGTTTTGCAGAAGTAAATGAAAATCCACGTGATACTTCAAGTTGGACTGGGCTACCTGACAATCTGAGGTCATTAGTGTTTGATCTACAGGGTGGGGAAGAAAAATTTACAATGAACATTTAGTTGTTTTTTCTCAGCAGGCAATACGTTAATTGTTTTGAAACCAAACATATATTGATGTCATAATCATACCTAACACTATTATCCATACCTTTTCAGAAACTTTTGCCCATATGAGTAATCAGGAAAGCAAACGTCAAAGAGTGTGTGATTTGCTGAATGCACTCGTCACACCAAAGGAGATTTCAAAAATAGTTGGAGTGTCCATAAAGACTGTTTATAATGTAAAGAAGAGAATGACTATGAGACAAACTATTACGAGAAAGTCTGGGAGATACTATTAAAGAAGAATGGGAGAAGTTGTCACCTGAATATTTGAGGAACACTTGCGCAAGTTTCAGGAAGCGTGTGAAGGCAGTTATTGAGAAAGAAGGAGGACACATAGAATAAAAACATTTTCTATTATGTACATTTTCTTGTGGCAAATAAATTCTCATGACTTTCAATAAACTAATTGGTCATACACTGTCTTTCAATCCCTGCCTCAAAATATTGTAAATTTTGCTTCCCCACCCTGTACTTTTCATGGATACCAAACAAATCATGTCATTAAATAAACAAGTGGTGTCAGGCACAGCAAACCCCGCCCCTCGCACGTGTTGTAGCTTATTTTGGCATCGATCCAGCTGATGTCATCGTGTCTGTGTGTGTGCTGATGTCACCGTATCAGTTGCCTCTATATATGTGGCAAGTTTGAAGTAAATTGAAACAAACTTGATGTTTTTATAGACATGTGAAATGTTCATTATAAGCAAATGGGAGAAAAAAAAAAGATTTAAAATAATTCATAAAAATTCCAACTTTGACCTACTTTTCCCAAAATTAAACCACATTTATTGTGGGTCACTGGAAATCTATAAACCCAATTTGGTATGAATTCAACCAATAGTTTTGCTGCTACAGACATGTGATATTTCACCCATTATAAGTAAATGGGAAAAAAAAAGATTAAAAAAAAAAAAAATCATAAAAATTTTTACTTTGATCTACATTTCCCAAAATGTGATGATATCTATTCTGGTTCACTGGAGTATAAACCCGATTTGGTATGAATTCAACCAATAGTTTGGCTGCTACAGACATTTGAAATTTTGCCCATTATAAGTGAATGGGGGAAAAAGATTTTAAAAATTCATAAAAAAAATTTCACTTTGATCTACTTTTCCCAAAATGTAATCAGATCTATTCTAGGTCACTGGCAATCAATAAACCAAATCTGGTTTGAATTCAACCAATAGTTTTGCTGCTAGTGTTAACAAACAAACAAAAAAACAAACAAACCGAACTAAAAATAATATCCCTCGCCTCCCCTTCGGGGGGGGGGGGGGGGGGGGGGGGGGGGTAATAACAGCTGAAAAGCTCTCCTATTCATCTAGTGTTTGTTTTAAATGGCCTGTGTGTTAGTGTCATTTACTACCGTGTTTTGAGTATTAATGTTGCTAGTACAGGTTGCCAGGTTAGTCACTTTATTTCAGTGAATTTCTGTCCATGTTTACCTGTCTGTCCACACTTAAATGTTCAAATGCAGTCTACATTTACTGACAGAGTTTATGTAATATGTTGTTTCACTGCAGAAATGTTGATACTGGCACAAGGAAGAAATTATAAAATTTTGGTGGTGATTTGGCGGGGGGGGGGGGGGGGGGGGGCAGATCTGTCTTGGCGGAGGTCTGCGCTCTCCAAGTGCTTTTCTTGTTTCCACTGGATTTTAGACAGACTGGACAACACAGAAGATCCACATCTGACAGCGGTTTGAAATGGGATTAGAATTGGATTCATGCGTTTCAGTCCAGATGCACTGGATGCTCAAATGGAGTCTCAAAGTGACTGGTCAGTCACAACCCAACACACGATGACATTAAATCCAAAGTGACAGAAGTGCTGAGCAGAATCCACACCGCTACAACCAGAGTGCTAAGTATCAACATTCTGCCATCAGGCACTCAAATACACATATACATATACATATATATCTGTAAACCAACACGATATTTACATTCGTCGCCATGTTTATGGAACGACTTCTCATGTCAGCTCGTGATAATAAATAAACAAATCACTGCATTTGTGATTTAATGGAAAAACCAACATTATGCACTTCTGTTTTTTCGACATTTAGTAAATATCGGTAAAGTCTTGCACAGATGTCCAACGGAAAAGCGACTATTGTTGTTGTTTGTCATTACTCTGTCGTCGTTACTGTTTTTGGTTTGTTTATTTGTTTGATTTTTCCCTTTTTTTATGTGTTGTTGTTGTTTTTCTGTCCACAATGTCTTGTTAACTATCACAAATAAAAAAAAAGTAATGGTACTATTGTAAGTAATGATGTTCAAAGGAATAATGTGTATGTTGACAGGTGTCTGGATCAGCACTTATGCTGTTGTTATGTTCAAAAATACATGTTCCTTTCACCTTAAAAAAAGGTATTTAACTTTTTATGTCAGTAAATGATGTAGCCACCAGTGGATGTTTGGGTCTTTATGGGTTAAAGCGAACATTACAGCACTGATCAGTTTATTTATTAATGGGTTAAACATTTCTAGTTAGCATGTAGGCCTTGTTTTTTTTACCCTTAAGACAAGATGAATAAAACCCTGCCCTTATGTGCCACTATACATCCTCATAATACCACTAATGCTTTCTTTAATTTCAGTACCTGTAGATGAGAATGCGTTTTTATGAATAACTCACAGTGAATGGTTTAATGGCATTCACGACGCAGTGTGAGGTATGTGCAAATCTTGTACAGAAACAAAAGCCTGGCAGAAAAGCTTAGTCTGCTCACATCCAGTTATGACTAATACCCTGAAAGCCGCATAAAGTTACAGGCAGCAACATAAAACTCACAATCCTTGTTTATAACTGTGAGAACAAATTAGATGGAAGATAAGACTAATGTATAAGTGCGGGATATATATGGAATGGCAGTTTTTGTGCCAGGATACATCGACTAAAGTGAAGAGGGACATAGTAAATAAAGCCACTTACCACTAAAATGGTACAATTATAGGGTTATGTTTCTAATGGTTTCAGTGTCAAAGAGTGCAGTCATCAATAATAAGCCCTGATTGAGAATGATTTGAGTGGCAGGGTTCATCCTCCTCTTTTCTTTATCATTTATCATGAGAATAACTTCAACTGTTGGAGCACATGAAAAATGCAGCAGAGCATTTTGTCTGAAGATATTTTACTGCAGCTGCAAATGGAACAGGAGTGAGGATTTAGTGAAGGCCGCTTTCCAAAACCTCTAGAAGTCATTATTTAGCACAATGTTTGTGCTTATTTGTACAGTCCAGGATGGATTGTGTTCCAGCATTCAACTGTTTTTTCCAGATCATGTAGTAATTACCTCCGCCAAGGAGGTTATGTTTTTGCCAGGGTTTGTTTGTCTGTCTGTTTGTTTGTCTGTCCGTTAGTGTGCTACATAACTCAAAAAGTTATGGACAGATTTTGATGAAATTTTCAGGGTTTGTTGGAAATGGGATAAGGAAGAAATGATTAACTTTTGCGGGTGATCCAGAAGAAATCCTGGATTCTGGATCACTTTGAAATTTTCGTTAACATTGTGGTAAATGGGGCCAAAATTTTCGTTTCCCAATATCTCGCTTAATTATTGACCAAAACTCATGAAATTTAACTCGGGAATTGACAATGGGGTCCTCTATCACATTTCAAAGGCTGATCCGGATCTGATCCAGAAGGTGGATTTTATCTCAATTTATATAAAAAATGGGGGTGCCCTTACTTTTTGGCCTACTGTGCCTTTAATATTAAAGGTAGAAATTTCTGACAAGCGCCATCGTGTAGCTCAGTCAGTTCCGCATCGGGAGTATGCCACCGGATTTCATGTAGCTTTAATACTTAAGGAGCTAGATCCAGAAGAAAACCGCCATTAGGAGAAATGTGATTTTCGTGAATAACTACTGAACTAATAAGGATATAATTATGAATCCAGTTGCTAATGGTATGTTTTCATGGTCAAGGAATCTTAAAATATAGGTAAAATAAATATGGGACTAATATTTATGGTGGAAATCACAATGTGGGGGAATTGTGCAAATCTCATGCAATTTGACTCAGGGATTTACAATGGGGTGTTCTATCAAATGGCAAAGACTGATCCAGATCTTTCAAA
Source organism: Sphaeramia orbicularis (assembly GCF_902148855.1). Lineage (NCBI taxonomy): Eukaryota > Metazoa > Chordata > Actinopteri > Kurtiformes > Apogonidae > Sphaeramia > Sphaeramia orbicularis. Next base: position 15,693,646 of record NC_043970.1, read on the forward strand.
AAGTTATGGACAGATTTGGATGAAAATTTCAGGAAATATTGATACTGGCACAAGGAACAAATGATTAAATTTTGGTGGTGATCGGGGGGGGGGCACTGATCTGCCTTGGCGGAGGTCTGCGCTCTCAGAGTGCTTTTCTAGTTAAACAATGATATTAGGGATGCACCAATACCACTTTTTTCCAGACCGAGTACGAGTACAAGTACTTACATTTGAGTACTTGCCGATAGATACCGAGTACCAATACAAGTACTTAATAATCCCATTCCAGTTCTTAGTTCCTTTTGTAAATGTGCTTTATTGTCATTGTCATTAGTCTGACTGGAATAAACTGCTGCTACTGATATTTAATGTGTTGGAATGAGTGTTTCTCAATCGATCCATCAGGAGGCGCCGCTCTGTATTAACCATACTGGATAAATACCACGAAGAAGAGTAAAGTTTTTTGAGAAGAAGAAAGTCAGTAATAATAAACATGGAGACGACAGAGGTAACACTAATGTGGATACTAATGTTGCAGCATTTTCGCTGGTGAGGTTTAAAAGTGAAGCATCAGCAGGTACAGGGTGGGGAAGCAAAATTTACAGTGAACATTTAGTTGTTTTTTCTCAGCAGGCACTACGTCAATTGTTTTGAAACCAAACATATATTGATGTCATAATCATACCTAACACTATTATCCATACCTTTTCAGAAACTTTTGCCCATATGAGTAATCAGGAAAGCAAACGTCAAAGAGTGTGTGATTTGCTGAATGCACTCGTCACACCAAAGGAGATTTCAAAAATAGTTGGAGTGTCCATAAAGACTGTTTATAATGGAAAGAAGAGAATGACTATGAGCAAAACTATTTCGAGAAAGTCTGGAAGATACTATTAAAGAAGAATGGGAGAAGTTGTCACCCGAATATTTGAGGAACACTTGCGCAAGTTTCAGGAAGCGTGTGAAGGCAGTTATTGAGAAAGAAGGAGGACACATAGAATAAAAACATTTTCTATTATGTCAATTTTCTTGTGGCAAATAAATTCTCATGACTTTCAATAAACTAATTGGTCATACACTGTCTTTCAATCCCTTTCAATCAAAATATTGTAAATTTTGCTTCCCCACCCTGTAATCTAAACACACAAGGTAACAAAACATATAACATGGGTCTTTGTATTATTATACGATTTGGAAATGTTACACATTACATTAGTCAGCTTCAAAAAGAGCAAAATTAACATTTTACTCTATACTTTATGGTAATGTAGGCTGCCTGTACCCTATGTATTTGTCAATGTCAGTGACATTTTATTTATATTTATCCACATATTCTTTCACAGAATTATGTGTTTAAATGATGGATGAAGCTTTATTTAAATTAAATGAACATGAGATGTTACTGTTTTGCTGGTTGGGCCAGTCCACTACTGTCCTAATGAAAATGCATCAATATGTGAATGTATTGTAAAGAATTTAGTGTGTGTTTATGGCAAACAACAGAATAAAACAAAGAGCTTACTGTCAGTAGAGGTTAAATTGAAATACACGACACTTTTCCAATGAGCTGCAGTGACACAAATGTGAAGAACATGAACGCAGGTCGACCACATACAAAGTGTGTGAAGATACTGCGGCTCTGAAATTAAATAAGAGCTTTGACAACAGACAGGGCGCACAGCAAGGTGGATAAACTTGCAGTGAAAGGCAGACAAAGCAAAATACTTGATTAAGTGAGTACGAGGGTGGGAGAGATGTCGGGAGTGAGGAGTCCACTAATGTAATCAAAGCCCACTCACCCCCCCCTTTACTTTCTATATTCTGTCTACTAAAGCACAAGCAATTCACCATCTAGTCAAGGAGGAATACACACATACAGACACACAGGACTGTAAGCCTGAACACACAGCTCCTATTAAACAGTTCTTTCAAAAGATGCACTGATCGATCCCTCTTAGGTGTACCTGATCAGAGGGACCTGCTTAATGCCATGTGGACAATGATAAGACAGCAACTACCTGGCCACACACACGTTCACAGTGGATGTGGATGAAGAAGACAAGCAGAACACAACTATTTCACTGGTCTACAATTTTTTAGAAATGATTTGCTTCAGAGATTAAATGTGCTAAATGTTACATATTTTAATAAGATTAATTGGAAAATAAATGACAAAAGTGCCGGTTTGCTCATGTTTTCAAGGTATATGATTAAGTGTTATTACACATATATATTGGTTTATGTACATTTATATAATAGTTTTATAAATCCTCCACTAAATAGAACCTGTAAAGTGAATGTATTCTAATGTGCAGACAGTGTTTTGAAGTAGATCTTGTAGCTCTGAGACAAATATTCCTTTTGAGTCAAACCCATTCTCTCGCTAATTCTTGAATTTCACATTTTGACCCAAGGCTGTATCTTGGAAAGTTTAGCCAACCAGCAATTTTTACGTGATTTTTCTTTATCAGTGACTCTCATGCGGTAAAATTTCATTACTTTTATTCTGGAAGCATTTTCCTTGTAGACCAGTGTTTTCAGACTCGCTAAGACACAGGTGTCAAACATGAGGCCCGGGGGCCAAAACTGGCCTGCCAAAGGTTTCAATCCAGCCCGTGAGATGAATTTACAAAGTGCAAGTTAGGACATCAAACTCAAAAATAATATCATAACAACCTATAAATAATGACAACACCAGTTTTTTTCTTTTTGATTTAGTGTAAAAACATTAAATTATGAAAATGTTTATATTAATAAACTATCCTTTAACAATAAAATGTGAATAACCTGAACAAATATGAACAACCTGAAATGTCTAAAGAGAATTAAGTGCAATTTTAACAATATTCTGCCTGTTACTAAATGTTTTTTGTATTTGTAGATCTGATCTGTAATGCACATGTATAAATGATAAGTAGAGGCATAATATTGATAAAATTGTACTTATATTTCTTTACGAATTTCATGTTTTTCAGGTTATTCACATCCTTTTTGTTTGGATAGTTTGTAAATGTAAATATTGGCATAAGTGAATGTTATTTTTTTCACTAAAACAATTTGGAGTTGTCATTATTTATTGGTTATCATGCTATTATTTTACTTCAGATTAAATTGGGCTGAATGTGGCCCCCGGAAGAAAATGAGTTTGACACCCCTGTGCTAAGACATGGTAGTACATTTCTAGTGGTAATCAAAGGCTGCATCATTTTCTACTTGAATTTTAGCATTGGCGTACTAAGATGTCTGACTATTGGTGCAAAACGCTTTGTTTCTAGTGATGCATTAAAATTAGTGCTGTCTAACGATTACATTTTTAATCAAATTAATCGCAAGGTTGATGTGGATTAATTTCGATGCACTAATGTTACTAACTGTATTTGACTGAAACAAATGAATTTAGCCTCTTCTGAAATCTAAAGGGTGGCTTATTAACCAATAAAGACCCAGTTCTACTTTTGTGGCAGTCCCCAACTGACTTTTTGTCTCTATTTAACTTTTCTTAAGTGATTTATCAACATTCCTTGTAATATTATCCTCTTCATTTTACATTTTTCAGTGGAAATCATGAATTTTCCTGAATATAATTTACTGATCATGTTGATGTTCATAAAAGCTCAGATTAAAGTTGAAGGTTATTATATCAGAAACAGAAAACTGAGGAAAAAGTGACTTTTTTTTTTAGCAAAGATATAAATTTCTGAATGTGAAAACAAGTGTCTCCATCCACTGTCATTGATCCAACTTCATGGGTTTTACTGGTGAATCAATGTTGCAGAAAATGATGGTGTTTCCACGGTAACTATGGAGCCTCTGAACATCCAAATGGTTCATATCTAATGACATGAAAAGATGATAACCTGTATTTCACACCAATTATTTACATGTATCGATAGGATTAATGGTTCAGAAGTTATCAAATATTTTAGATCAGTAGATGTTTTGGTCGCCAGTTGCTGTTTGAGTCTTTATGGGTTAAAGAAAGATGTTATAATAAATGATCATAAAGACATAAATGCTAAAAGAGCTAAAAGCAGCTGGTGCCACATTGGTTTAACTGTCAGCAAATCTTAGTTCTGCAGGAGTTGAATTAAAAAGAATAAATGATCATAAGGCATAAGGCCGTTCTTGACTGGACCAGAATTAACAAGCAGATTGGGTCACCATTTGGTGTAATACACATGCCAATAATATTACATTTTAAATCATGATTCAGTATTCTTTTAAATACTTGGAATGCTTAAAAATGAAAAAAAAAAAAAACCTCCAAGTCTTGTTCCTTTCCCTAGACTTCCAGAGACAATGCTGAGACAGTGAACAGTTATATACTTTTGTGTATGTTAGCATTTAAAGCATGTAGTGACTAGTGTGATGCTGCAGAACTAACAGGACCTGTCATTGTTCTTTGTGACCGCTGACATTATCCTGCTCTCTGACTGACATTCTAACATTCAAAAATAGTGCATTTATTCAACTGAGGATGCATTTTGTAAAACTGGGTCTTGAAGAGACGCAGAATTAATCTTTTGGGTTTCAAAGCCTGAAAATGTTTGGGAACCACTGCCTCAAAAAAGGCAAAAGAGCGAATATACATGAGACACCAGGGGATCATGGGTAATACGTGTCAGTGTTTAATGTTGTTTCAGTTTTTATTTAATGATTGTTTGTCTATGTCAGGTTTGTGATGTTAATATGTTAATATGCTAATCCAACCTTTCCTCTGGCTGTTTATCACATTTCTACCTGTATGAGGGGGTTGTTTCTTAAAAGACAAACCAGGGAAAAGTTCTGCAAATTAGTCACAATACTTAGTGAACTGCTTCATTTGCATTATATGTAACAATGCCCACACTTATCTTCTTGTATATTATTAAGTTAAAAAAATAACAACCTGGAGCTCTTTATTTTGGGATTTATTCAAGTGGGTTTTATGCAGTTTTGTGCAAAAACTGAATCTATTTAGTGATTAATTTGTGTTTTCCATGAATATGCAATTGATTTTCCCATTAAAGAAATCTTATATTAAAGTTTGTGTACAGTGTCAGTTGTAGCTGTTTTGCTAACTCTGGTTTCTTTCATGATTTTTTTTATAAAGACAGCTAAGCTTTTCAGTATCAGGGGCACATTCTGAGGAGGGCATGTAAGAATCACATATAACAAAACTGATTTCTGGTTGCAAGCTGTTGGTCGCAGCATTGCTCAGATTCTTACTTAAAGAGGTCATGTTTTCAATCAATCAATCAATCAATTTTTTTTGCACTTGGTTTGTATTCATTTTGTATTATCTTTGGATGTATTTTGTTTGGTTTGTCTGAATTTATACAGTATGACTTTATAGCTAGTTGTGTATAGCTAACCATTAAGGCTATTATCGTTTAGAAGGAGGCAGGAAATATAAGATTTTCTTCATCTTGCTCCTTTTCGAGCAGGGGTGTGTAAATGTTTGTTCACCTGATGATTATTAAATGTCTGCTGATGAAATGCACAACCATGAATGAAATAAATTAAATTAAAATTTTATTTATATAGCACCAAATCATAACAAAAGTTGTCTCATGACACTCTACATATAGAGCCAGTCAAAAACAGACTCTCAATTTTGCTAAACCCCACTTTTATTAGTCTTTGGTTCATTTATTTGCGTATTTGGACCCTAACAGTTCATAAAGTTTGAATTTGAACCCCCCAGGTACTGCAAAGCTATCTTTATATTCATTTTGGCAAAAATCAAGTGCATTTCTACAACTTGTTTTAATTCCTGCTTCATTTGTTACATTTGCAACTAGTTCTGTCTCAACATTTGCACATATAAGGTCAAGACTTTCGACAAACATTTCTCCGAGTATGCCATAACTGTTGTAATAAAAACTGAAAATATGTTCAAACTTCAAGCCGATTACCTTAAATGTTCAGTTTTTGGTTGTATTAATGAACACAAGTGACAGAGCAGCACAGTCAACAACCTGGAGTGGGCGGGGCGTGAAGTGGCTCATTTGCATTTAAAGGGCCAGCGCTCAAAAAGACCTTTCTGGTGTCATTACTCAGATATAGGGTTGAAGACGGACCTGTGGAGTTGAATTAATGAAGAATTCAGACCCAAGCATAGCATTTACAGTTTATGTAGACCACAGGGCAATGTTTTAAAATGCATCATTCCATTTAAAAAAAAAAAAAAAAAATCCCTCCTTTAAGTAAAAAAAAACAAAAAACAACAACCTGGAGCTCTTTATTTTAGGATTTATTTAAGTGGGAGTGGAAACTGGTGCAGTTTTGTGACAAAAAAGTGAATCTATTTAGTGTTTAATTAGTGTTTTCCATGAATATGCAATTGATTTTTCTATTAAAGGAAAGTTACATTAAAGTTTGTGTCTGGTGTCAGTTGTAGCTGTTTTGCTAACTCTGGTTTCTTTCATTCATTCATTCATTTTCTGAACCCGCTTTATCCTCACTAGGGTCACGGGGGTCGCTTGGAGCCTATCCCAGCTACATAGGGGCGTAGGCGGGGTACACCCTGGACAAGTCGCCAGTTCGTCGCAGGGCTGAACATATAGAGACAAACAATCACGCTCACATTCACACCTATGGGTAATTTAGATTAACCGATTAACCTATTAGTGCATATCTTTGGATGGTGGGAGGAAGCCGGAGTACCCGGAGAGAACCCACGCAGTCACGGGAAGAACATGCAAACTCCACACAGAAAGGTCCCACCCCCCGTCGACTGGTGTTGGAATCCAACCCAGGACCTTCTTGCTGTGAGGCACGAGTGCTAACCACTGCACCACCGGTTTCTTTCATTATTTTTGTTTTTCTAAAGATAGCTAAGCTTTTCAGTATCAGTAGCACATTCTGAAGAGGGCATGTAAGAATCATATATTATAAAATTGACTTCTGGTTGCTGCAGCATTGCTCTGATTCTTACTTAACTAAAATAATAGGCATCATCCACAAGGAGGTTAGCTGAAGGTTGAGAAGGGGCTCATTTAGTCTGTGCCTCAGATGTATCAGTCTAATAAGCAGCAGCCAAAAAAACTACAGAGTGCCTTGTGTAGTGAAGGGTGCACATATTAGCAGCAGGCAAAATTCATTACAGGAACCAAAGACAATATTTCAAAGGATGATTGAGGTCAAAAAGACACCCTTAAGTGGCTGCTGTAACCGTCTCATAAGTGCAGGTGTCAATATGAAACCCCATGGTTGATAGGTTGAGCTCATATTGACTGAAGCTTTTGGATCGTTATATAACCACCGTGGGGATTGGATGGGGAGGGGGGGGGGGGCATTCATTTTGGAGCTGGTAAGATTGGGAGTTGGGATGGAATAAGCAGACAGACTGTCCTGACAACAGTGGTACGAGCAGAGACGGCAAAGACAGCAGGACGCCATCTGCAGTGCCAGGTGTGAGGACATACACCAGCCATTTGTCGGCCACTATGAGGAACACCGGTGGACACGCTGCAATATGTTCAGCAACGCAACACTCTGATGTACAGTAGGGGCTGCAGAAAATGAAAGAAAACCACAGAAGGAATAAACCACAGGTCAGAAGTACCACATGTGGAGTTCGCAGGTATCTGTAGTTTATTTATTTGATCACAACAACTCATTTAACACAAATATACAGGGTGGGGAAGCAAAATTTACAATGAACATTTAGTTGTTTTTTCTCAGCAGGCACTATGTCAATTGTTTTGAAACCAAACATATATTGATGTCATAATCATACCTAACACTATTATCCATACCTTTTCAGAAACTTTTGCCCATATGAGTAATCAGGAAAGCAAACATCAAAGAGTGTGTGATTTGCTGAATGCACTCGTCACACCAAAGGAGATTTCAAAAATAGTTGGAGTGTCCATAAAGACTGTTTATAATGGAAAGAAGAGAATGACTATGAGCAAAACTATTACGAAAAAGTCTGGAAGATACTATTAAAGAAGAATGGGAGAAGTTGTCACCCCAATATTTGAAGTTTCAGGAAGCGTGTGAAGGCAGTTATTGAGAAAGGAGGACACATAGAATAAAAACATTTTCTATTATGTCAATTTTCTTGTGGCAAATAAATTCTCATGACTTTCAATAAACTAATTGGTCATACACTGTCTTTCAATCCCTGCCTCAAAATATTGTAAATTTTGCTTCCCCACCCTGTATTTACCTTCTACTCTTTGCACTTTAACAACCTTTAAAGGTTTTTGAGTGGAATTAGTATTTATTTTCCTTTTGTATCAATGCACACCCATTTTAAACACACATAAAAGATTCCATATCATATCTATCAATGCATAATTGTTTTCAAGCATGAAACAGGCAAAGAAAAGGAAATCATGCAGAAACGACGACACACTGGAGAGAAGTTAATATTCCTTATTTACAGTGTGTTTTTCTTTTTATTACCCCGCCCCTTGAAGGGGAGGAAGGGGGTATTGTTTTTGGTTCGGTTTGTTTGTTTCTTTGTTAACACTCTAGCAGCAAAATGTTTGGTTGAATCCATACCAAATTGGGTTTATAGATTGCCAGTGACCCAGAATAGACCTGATTACATTTTGGGAAAAGTAGGTCAAAGTTAAAATTTTTTATGAATTTTTAATTTATTTTTTTTTTCCCCATTTATTTATAATGGGCAAAGTTTCAAATGTCTGTAGTAGCAAAATGTTTGGGTGAATTCATACCAAATTGGGTTCATATATTGCCAGTAGCTCAGAATAGATGTGATTACATTTTGGGAAAAGTAGGTCAAAGTTCAAATTCTTTATGAATTTTTAAAATCTTTTTTCTTCTCCCATTTACTTATAATCACATGTCTATAAAAACATCAATTTTGTTTCAATTTACTACAAACTTGGCACATATATAGAGGCAACTGATATGTTGACATCAGCACACACATAGACATGACATGATGACATCAGCTGGATCGATGCCAAAATAAGCTACAATGCGTGCGAGGGGCGGGGTTTGTTGTTTCATTTGTGAATAGAACAGCCTTCATACACTGTAAACCATAAAAATAGAATAAAAGATTTTTACCTGCTTTTATGAAATGATAGTGACAATAGGATTTATTTGTAATAGAAGTGGAAACTGGGACTCAGTATGTAATCATTGAACTGGTTAAAGGTTAATACTGATGTGTATAAATAGCAATAACAAGAAGAATGTATCTGAAAACAAAATTATTCCAACTTTATGGGCGACGGTGTATATTAACAGGTCTGCTGCTACTCTCACACACATCACACAATGTGCGTAGGGTAGAAAGTGCCAGAGGGGGTACCAAAATAACCTAATGATCATCATCATCATCATCATCCTATCATCATTATCATAATGATGACTTAAAATAAATCTAAGATGAAGCAGAGCAAAGGAATTTCATAACAGGCAATAAAGGACACATTTATATGGACAAAATTAATTTTATTTTTAATGTATCACCCTGCAGTCACTGTTTAGAACATTAACTAGGTTTTAGAAGCCTTTTTTTCTTTTCTTTTTTTTTTTTTTTTTTTTTTACCAGAAAGCTTTATGCATGCAAATATGACTCCAATAGAAGCCTATACAGAACCTGGTGTAAATATCACAGTTATTGCAGTTGGTCAGAAATATAACAGATGCTTTTATTTTATTTATTTTGAAGAAGACTACTCTGTCTTCCTTTGTGCTGTCCAGAACTTTTAAGGAGTCATTTGAGTAATTTCTTATTCTATTTATCAAGCTGCACATGTTGCATATGTATCATTGGATGGTTAACACAAATACATATCCCATGAAACACTGGGTCAATGTCATGTGTCCTTAGAAAACAATTAGTATCCTATACAGGGTGGGGAAGCAAAATTTACAATGAACATTTAGTTGTTTTTTCTCAGCAGGCACTACGTCAATTGTTTTGAAACCAAACATATATTGATGTCATAATCATACCTAACACTATTATCCATACCTTTTCAGAAACTTTTGCCCATATGAGTAATCAGGAAAGCAAACGTCAAAGAGTGTGTGATTTGCTGAATGCACTCGTCACACCAAAGGAGATTTCAAAAATAGTTGGAGTGTCCATAAAGACTGTTTATAATGGAAAGAAGAGAATGACTATGAGCAAAACTATTACGACAAAGTCTGGAAGATACTATTAAAGAAGAATGGGAGAAGTTGTCACCCGAATATTTGAGGAACACTTGCGCAAGTTTCAGGAAGCGTGTGAAGGCAGTTATTGAGAAAGAAGGAGGACACATAGAATAAAAACATTTTCTATTATGTCAATTTTCTTGTGGCAAATAAATTCTCATGATTTTCAATAAACTAATTGGTCATACACTGTCTTTCAATCCTTGCCTCAAAATATTGTACATTTTGCTTCCCCACCCTGTACATCAGGGGTGTCAAACATGCGGCCCGGGAGCCAAAACCGGCACGCCAAAAGGTCCAATCTGGCCCACAGGATAAATTTGCGAAGTGCAAAAATTACACTGACAATATTAACAATCAAGCATGTCAAACTCATTGTAGTTCAGGTTCCACATACAGACCATAATGATCTAAAGTAAAATTATAGCATTATAACCTATGAATAGTGACAACTCCCTTTTTCTAGGTTCTAGGTTAAACTGGACTAGTTTTGCTGTTTTGAAGCAAAACTAGTCCAGTTGAACCTCAAAGAACTACGAAGAAGAGCAGTGATCTGGACAAATGAGAAATTGTTCGTATTTTAGTTCCAAACTCCAAATTTTTAACAATATTATGCTTGCTACCAAATGTTTGTGTAACATTGTGTGTAATGCATATGTATAAATGATAAGTTGAGACGTAATATTGTTAAAACTGCACTTATTTTTCTTACAAATTTAAGTTTTTTCAGGTTATTCACATCTTTTTTGTTAAAGGATAGTTTGTAAATGTAAATATTTCCATCATTTCATGTTTTTTAATTGCTCTAAAACAAAGAGAAAAAGCTGTCATTATTTATCTATTTATCGGTTTTAATGATAGGCAAAAAAAACGATAATGATATTCACCGATATTACATTTTTAATTAATATTGGTGGGCTGATATTATCGGACATCCCTAGTTAAGGAAAATGTTTTTGTTGTTTTTTCAATTCTATTTTTCGTCATTTTGTTAGTTTTTGTTAACAATAATAACCCTGGTCCATTGGAGTAAAGAATGCAGACTTTTTGCACCTCTACAAAAACATGATGGGCTGTTTGTCACTCACACAAACATTGGCTCACCTCTGGGCTTTGACACACTGGGCCATAACCTGCACAGTAACTTCACTGGACAGCACCATAACGGTTTACAGCCCACTATTGTGCTCACAGCTATATCACCATGTAAGCCGAACCGTCGTTTGATCAACACAAAGTGAATTTAGAGCAGGTATAAACTGACAGAACGTGGAGGATTGAGCTGCAGCAGGTGATAAAAAAAAAAAAAAAAAAAAAAAAAAAAAGATGGAGATGAGTTCAAAACCATCAGGATCCCAAACCCTGGTTAAAAGTGTCTGACTGTGGGCTCACCAGTGCACAACTAAATGCATTTCCATTAAATAAATGACAGAACCTCTGCTGACTGTCAAACTAAACTCATGAACTGTTTTGTACAGATTGTTATATTTTGGTGTGAGTCAAGAAATTATGCTAATTATAAAGCTGAGTCATGCAGTGCTGTAGTTATCAAATTATGGTGGAAAATGCAGGGGAAAAAAACATTCTTTTTATTCACTGTCACTCATAAAGTTGGAATAATTGTGTTTTCAGACATATTCCTCTTATTACTCCTATTTATACACATCAGTAATGACCTTTAGCCTTACACAATGATTGCATACTGAGTCCCAGTTACACTTTATTTATCAAGAATAAATCAGTCTCAGAGGTAAAAAATGTTTTATTCCAACTTTATGGGCAACAGTGAATTATATATGATCCAAAAACAGTCATGATTCTGTTTATACTAAGTTTGTACACAGATGTGTTAACACATTTGTGTTAAAATGTATTTCCTTTCAAATTACAAAATAAATTCCCTTAAATATAATATATTGTTGCAGTTGGGCGGAAACCTAGTAAGTCCATTTTTGGTCTTTTTTTATTTTTTGTTTTTAAACAATTCTATCTGTCAGTCTTCATATTGGCCTGATGGTTTTGGAAATATTTAACCCATAAAAATAGTTGAAAACAGCTTGTGATGACATCTCTTAACTCCATTCATTTATTTACAGTATACAGTGGTCGCTTTTCCGCTGATCCACTAACTTACGCATAAAAATGTACCTAACGGAAAAAGACAATTTCGCCAAAAGTCTCATTTTTCAATTAAAAGTTTTTGCGCTGGCAAGAGGTGGTTTTTCATTTGCGCTACGCAAATGGTATATCACGCAAAACTGCAATAGAAAGACGTTTTTTCGCAACTAGAGTCAGGTGAATTAAAAAAAAACAGATGTTGACAGACGTTCCAACAAGTGAAGAAGAGTTTTAAAAGAAACATGTCGCGGTATGTGTGGACACACCAGGAAACCAAATCATTTTTAAATTTTGTATGAGATAGAGGGGTAATATATAATAATAATGAATATATCTGTAAATCAGCACCATGTTTACGTTTGTCGCCATGTTTATGGAATGACTTCTCGTGTCATCTCGTGATAATAAATAAACAAATCATCACATTTGTAATTTAATGGAAAAACCGACATTACGCACTTCTGTTTTTTTGACATTTATTAAATATCGGTAAAGTTTTGCGCAGATGTTCAATGGAAAAGCGACTATTGTTTTTCCAGTTTCCTGAAAAATAACCATTTTGGACATAAGAGGTTTCCGCCCGACAGCGACGATATAACATATACTAGCGCATTGACCCGTGGGGATCCACAGGTTCTCGATGTGGTAGTTTTTATGCTGTTGTGTATTCATGCATGCTATATCACATTTGTCCAGCAGTCACCGCCAAAGCATTCTGGCCATAGCAACATGATTGTAAGGCTATTGTATTCTAAAATTACTAATATCTCACAAAATATTGGCTCTATCAACTTGCCGTTTTTGCAAGTTTCTTCCTTGACGAAAAATACATTAGTATGACAAACTGCAGCAGTCAACTCTTTCTGGATTTTGTGTGAATCCCTGGACACACACACCCGCACACACCAAGAGGCCACTTGGTTTTTATGATATAGATGAAAGAACATATTATATATAACACGTCTTACATATATATTATATATAACACATCAATTGACCAACTTGGTGAAATTAAAGTGTATAAATAACATGTTGTATTCGATTATTCAGAGAGGGTAACATATTTTATATATATTTCATATTATTTAACAGGTGCTGTAAGGATATGGAAACACAAAAGCAATGAAATGTTTTTCCTCGATCTTTTATTTTCTACACATCAAATCAGATTGAAAGTGAGTAAATACAGATGAAAACTATTATGAAGTGTTCCATAATAGACAAAACTGTATCATCATTTCTGAAAAGGAAAAAGAATAGAAATAGAAATGGAAGCAAAAAAAAAAAAAAAAAGCCAGATTGTACCTTCTCTGTTTGCCCACAACATGAGTAATTATAAAGAAATATCATATAATTTACTCTTTCATCAAATAGCCTGTACAGTGAACTGCAGCCTCTGCGTTGTGTGTGCACAGGTAAATGACAATGTACACACAGCATAATATTGTTTTAAATCAAGAGCTTAAGGGAAATTAGTGATGCCTTCTTAAATCCCTAAACTGTTAAAAGACCTTAACAGACCATAACACTACTGATCGAAAACCACTAATCTCATGAATTTCTTGAAAAGCACTTTCTCAGTTTTCCTTCAGCATCAGATGTGTGTTTTTTTGGACGTACTGAGGCTCTGTAGTGAACGTGGAAGCACCGTCATATTGTACAACACTGATTCATTAATAAAACCCATGTAGTTTGACAAATTACAGTGATTGTACACAGTTATTTTTACATTCAGTTAATAATATATGCTGTGAAATAATCACATTTTCCTCAGTTTTCTGTGTTTTGATAGAATGACTTATGAATTTACTCTGAGTTTTTATCTACATTCTTAATAAACTAAATATAAAACAGCTGCTTTTCACTGAAAAAATGCAGAGGACATTATAATATTATGATAAATGATAAGTCATTTAGTAAAGGTTAAATGTAATGAAAAAAAATCATTTTTAAGTCACCATAAAATAGGTCTAGGTGTTTCACTGTAAGGTATTAATTTCTAAAAATGTACCCATATTCAGATTATCACCTTTTTAAACAGAACATCTCCATATTTTATTGTAACTACATGTATTATCCCCCTTCTGCACGTGAGGTCTGTGCTGTTATAAGTTTCATTCTGCACAAGGGCAAAGACAAAGGAGATGATGCTATTTATGTAACATAGTCCCTTGCCACCATGCAGATCCACAGAGTTTATAGTGGGGAAAAAAACAACCACATTGCACAACAAAAGTAAAACTAAAATCATACCTTAGAGGGTTGGTAGGTGAAGATCGACTGAACACATACAGTACCTATCAGCTGGATGTCCTTGGTCAGTTTTACACAAATAATGTGGTCAACTTGAAACTGTAAAACCACAAACTTTCCTTATAAACCTGAATAAAATATGAGGATGACTGATACATTAGAAATTGCTAGCACAGAAAATATTGCACTTACTTATTCTGATGCTAACGTGTTACAAAATATTGCAAAGTGTATTGATCTCAAACAAAACAACTGCAAAACCCTCACAGTAGTTGCTTTTCCATTGGACAACTGCGCACATAAACATCATGTTGATTTACAGATATATTCATTATTATTATTATATATTACCTCTCTATCCTGTTCTAAATTTAAAAAATTATTGGGTTTCCTGGTGTGTCCACACATACTGCACCATGTTTCTGTTAAACTCTTCTTCTTCGCTTGTTGTAACATCCGTCAACATCCGTTTTTTTTAATCACGTGACTCTAGTTGCGGGAAAAGGTTTTTCCATTAAAGTTTTGCATGATATAACAATTTCGCTATGCCCGAAAAAACACCTCTTGCCAGCTCAAAAACTTTTCAGCGAAAAATGAGAATTTGAGTGAAACTGTCATTTTACCATTAGGCAAATTTTTATTCACAAGTTATATTCATGTAATGAGGGTCAATGGAAAAGTGACTAATGATTCAGTAGTGGCTTTCCCATTGGACATCTGTGCAAAACTTTACCAATATTTACTAAATGTTGAAAAAACAGAAGTGCGTAATGTCGCTTTTTCTATTAAATCACAAATTCAATGATTTGTTTATTTATTATCGGGAGATGACACGAGAAGTCCTTCCATAAACATGGCAACAAACATAATTATCGTGTTGATTTACAGATATATTCATTATTATTATATATTACCCCTCTATCCTGTACTAAATTTTTAAAAAAATATTCGGTTTCCTGGTGTGTCCACACATACTGCGCCATGTTTCTTTTAACATCCGTTTTTTTTTTAATCACATGACTCTAGTTGTAGAAAAAGTTCTTTCCATTGCAGTTTTGCGTGCTCAACCAATTTTGCTATGCCTGAAAAAACACCTCTTCCCAGCACAAAAAATTTTCAGTGAAAAACAAGAATTTGGGCGAAATTGTCAGTTATCATTAGGCAGATTTTTTATGTGCAAGTTATATTTGCGCAATTTGAGGGTCAATGGAAAAGCAACTAATGATTCAGTAGTTGCTTTTCCATTGGAAAACTGTGTAAAACTTTACAAATATTTACTAAATGTCAAAAAAACAGAAGTTCCTAATGTCAGTTTTTCCATTAAATCCCAAATGCAATGATTTGTTTATTTATTATCGGGAGATGACACGAGAAGTTGTTCCATAAACCACCATAAACATGGCGACAAACGTAAATATCGTGTTGATTTACAGATATATTCATTATTATTATTATTATTATTATTATTATTATTATTATTATTATTATTATTATTATTATTATTATATATTACCCCTCTATCCTGTACTAAATTAAAAAAAAATATTCGGTTTCCTGGTGTGTCCACACATACTACACCATGTTTCTTTTAACATCCGTTTTTTTTAATCACTTGACTCTAGTTGTAGAAAAAGTTCTTTCCATTGCAGTTTTGCGTGATCTACCAATTTTGCTACGCCTGAAAAACCACCTCTTGCCAGCGCAAAAAAATTTCAGCGAAAAACAAGAATTTGGGCGAAATTGTCATTTATCATTAGGCAGATTTTTTATGTGCAAGTTATATTTGCGCAATTTGAGGGTCAATGGAAAAGCGACTAATGATTCAGTAGTTGCTTTTCCATTGGAAAACTGTGTAAAACTTTACAAATATTTACTAAATGTCAAAAAAACAGAAGTGCCTAATGTCAGTTTTTCCATTAAATCCCAAATGCAATGATTTGTTTATTTATTATCGGGAGATGACACAAAAAGTCGTTCCATAAACCACCATAAACATGGCGACAAATGTAAATATCGTGTTGATTTACAGATATATTCATTATTATTAATATTATTATTATTATTATTATTATTATTATTATTATTATATATTACCCCTCTGTCCTGTACTAAATTAAAAAAAAATATTCGGTTTCCTGGTGTGTCCACACATACTGCGCCATGTTTCTTTTAACATCCATTTTTTTTAATCACATGACTCTAATTGCGGAAAAAGGCCTTTCCATTGCAGTTTTGTATGATGTATACCAATTTCGCTACGCCTGAAAAACCACCTCTTGTCAGCGCAAAAACTTTTCAATGAAAAACAAGAATTTGGGCGAAACTGTCGTTTTACCTTTAGGCAGATTTTTTATGTGCAAGTTAGATTTGCGTAATTTGATTCAGTAGTCGCTTTTCCATTGGACATCTGTGCAAAACTTTACCAATATTTACTAAATGTCGAAAAAACAGAAGTGCCTAATGTCGGTTTTTCCATTAAATCGCAAATGCAATGATTTATTTATTATCACGAGATAACACAAGACGTCATTCCATAAACAAAAAGTTTTCAGTGAAAAACGAGAATTTGGGCAAAATTGTCATTTTACCATTAGGCAAATTTTTTATGTACAAGTTATATTCGCGTAATTTGAGGGTCAATGGAAAAGCGACTAATGATTCAGTAGTCGGTGATTCTGTTCCAGTGGTTGCCACAGTATCCTGCTTGGTAAATATGTGACTGTTTTATATGTGTGTCTAAATTAAGTCTGCGCGAGGCAGAGGCTGGATGAGGACAAAACGAGGACAGGTGATAGGTGAGAAAAAGAAGAGACCTTTCTCCTCAGCAGCCTCTGTCACTCTGCATGAAGTCACGCTCACAGCTGTAGAGGGCTCTGCGTATTAAGGCCAAGTGTATAAATAAACAGGTGAACTGCACACAGCACTTGCCGGATGTAAACAGGAAGCAGCCGTCGTCATAGATACTGAACAATGCCCTCCTCACACACCATTATGCGTCGTTTTCCCTGTAGTTTTAGGCTAAACTTGTACTGTGCTCTAACTGTTATGGATAATTTAATCACTTTAGTTAATTAGTGTGAAGGAGTGGGGACTGTGAAGGTGTACTGGACCGAACCCAACAAAGAAACAATATTAGAGCTATTTAAAGACCCAAACATTCACTGTCAGCCAGAATCAGTTATTGATGTAAAATGTTTAATAAGGTCTAAACCACTAAACTAGAAGTCGACCGATATGGGTTTGTCTAAGGCCGATGCTGATTTAAAAAAAAAAAAATTGGTCAGTTTATGGCTGATATCTACAGCCAGGTTTTTAGGCTGATTTTAGTTTTTAAAGCTCATTGACTGTAAAATACAATTGAAACACTGAGATAATTAAGATTTTTATGCAGCAATATACATTAAATTATTAATATATGTACACATAGTACTGTTTGAACATTTGTTGAACTTCAAGTGCTGCCCACACAGGTACCTGATCAATAGGGATGGGAATCGAGAACCGGTTCTTTTTTGAGAACCGGATCCCAGGACCTCAATTCCTCGGAATCGTTTGCCTGCCTGCTTAACGATTCTGCTTATCGATTCTGCCTTCGTTGCACATGCAAGGCAATTTTATTTGTATAGCACATTTCAGCAACAAGGCAATTCAAGGTGCTTCACACAGGACATTGAAATAAAAAGAAACACATTTAAAACATAAAAGAAACATGTAAAAGGTGATTAAAAACAGCAAGCAAGAAAACAACACATAAAATCCAAAAAAACAAAAACAAAACACACACATATTAAAGTAAGAGTTGCAGTGCAGAGTTTCAAAAGAGAATGTAAAATTTAAAAAGTCAAAAGCCTTTTAGTCAAAGGCAGCAGTGAACAGGTGAGTCTTTAACCTGGACTTAAAAGAACTCAGACTCTCAGCAGACCTGATATTTTCTGGTAGTTTGTTCCAGATATACAGAGTGTAGAAACTGAACGCTGATTCTCCATGTTTAGTTCTGACTTTTGGAACATGGAGCAGACCTGCACCAGATGACCTGAGTGGTCTGGATGGTTCATACTGGACTAGAAGGTCTCTGATGGATTTTGGGTAAAGTCTATTCTCTGAGAGACAGGGAGCCAGTGTAGAGGCCTCAGAACTGGACTGATGTGGTCCACTCTCTTGGTCTTAGTGAGGACTGGAGCAGCAGCATCTGGATCAGTTGCAGTGGTCGGATAGACTTTTTCGGCAGACCAGAGAAGATACTGTTACAGTAGTCAACTCGACTAAAGATAAATGCATGGACAAGTTTTTCAAGGTCCTGCTGCGACATCAGTCCTTTAATCCTAGAAATGTTCTTGAGGTGATAGTAAGCTGACTTTGTAATTGTATGCATGCGTGATGACGTCACACGTACGCTGCATTGTTTTTGTCAGAACGTAGCCAACATGGTGTTGAGGCAGAAACGGTCTAAAAAGACGACACCAGGTCCACTTGTAACACTTGCAAAGCTTCCACTTCTTCAAAAGGGTGAAATCCCTCCAATATGCTCAAACATTTGTCCACAGGATGTGATTCATTTACAGGAATGTCACGTATTTGATTCTCTACTTAGCAACGCTTGTGAATGTAGCAGCAGAGTGAACACCGGGCCGGTATGATTCCAGTTCCGGTATGATCAGCAAACGTCGTACAAGTACAAGTTTCCAAAGGTAGGGGAAAGGAAATGAAGTGCACAACAATGGGAGATGAGCCGAGCCGAGTCGAACCAGTTCCATGTAGTGGACATGTGGCAATAGAGGAATTACTAAAGCGTCTTTAGTTTCACTTTCACTGTACGCACCCTACCCCACCCCCGGAACCAGGCCCGGCGTCATCTGTTATTATTATTTGTACATATTGTATATGTTATATTTTCTGTGCAGAGATGGAAATATAAAAGACAGTTAATGCAAACACACCCGTTTGTACTCTTTTATTCCCTCACCCAATGAGAACTGATAAGAGAATCGATAAGGAATCGGATCGATACGCAAAATCGATAATGGAATTGGAATCGTTACATTCTTATTGATTCCCATCCCAACAGTGGTCAAATATCTTGTAACATTTTTGCTACTGAACAACTACTTTTACTACTGAAATATCGGCTTTCAAAAACAAAAAATTAAGGCCAATGGCCGATATTGAAAAAAAAAAAAAAATCAATATATCATCTGGCCAATATACCGGTCTAGCTCCACACTAAACCTATTAACACATTAAAATAATTGGTGTAAAACTTTGTCACTGTTCAAATACATATGGGACAGACTGTAGGTGATTGACAGCTGTAATGACCAATGCCTGTCAAGACTCCATCAGATACTTCTCCACTGGCTCGGTGACTCTTGGTGTTGAAGTACTTCAGATTTAAGGTCTTGGTCTCATTTCTAGATTTCATTCTAACCCATAAAGGCCCAAACATCCACCGGCGACCAGAATCTAAACTGTTTAATACCTACTGATCCACTAATCCTATCAATACAAATAAATAATTGGTGTAAAATGCAGTTTGTCATCTTTTCATGGTCATCTGATATGACCCATTTGGACGTTCAGAGGCTCTGTAGTTACCGTGGAAACACCGTCATCTTCTACATTGAGTTGGATCAATGACAGTGGATGGAGACCCTTGTTTTTACATTCACTCATTGATATCTTTGCTGAAAAAGTCACTTTTTCTTCAGTTTCCTCCGTTTTCTGATATAATAACCATCAACTTTAATCTGATCTTTTATGAACATCTATATGATCAGTAAATTAAATGTAGGAAAATACCTTATTTTTACTGAAAAATGCAAAATACACAGGATAATATAATAAATGATGATAAATTGCTTCAGAAAGAAACATTTATTTGGGAACTGTCACTAAAGTGTCACTTGGTCTTTATGGCTTAAATAACAAAAATAATGTCTATGCTTTGTTTTGTTTGTTGTATTGAAACGGCTTTAGAATAATGTGCAGTTTTATTTGAACAGGTCTATTGAGAGCCAGTTATTTTAGTCAGCCCTGTCCTCGGATTAACAAAAATATTTAATAACCTGCCTGTAAGTTTGAGCTAAATCACTTTAATCTGCTGAGGATGGAGAGCAGACTAATCTTTGACAGTGCTTGCTACCGTGTCTTGAAGATACTATGGATTTCACCTTGTATTTTGTACAAGTGGGACTGTCACTAAACAGCTGAAATTAAGTCTATGAGTTTACCATGGGTTTTCTAGGGTGAATATGTAGTAAATAGTAATTAATTCTACCATGTATATATCCTTCATATGTTGTATATATTTCTTCTATCTGTGGTAGAGAGTTTGCGTTTTGTATATTTTAGCATTTCTTTGTAGTTTTGCATTTATATATTTTTCAGCATATATTTTCAGTATCATTTTTGTGTGATAGGTTTATATACAGTCTGTTTTTTTCACGTTTAGAATCTGCTGCTAAACAGAAACAGAGCAACTAAACTGACTCTATTCTATTCTATTCTATTCTATTCTATTCTATTCTATTCTATTCTATTCTATTCTATTCAACTGTGAACATTTAACCCATGCAGCTGATTTCGCTGCATCTTCCCAAATATCAAACATAATTCAGTTTAAAAAAAGATATTAAAAAAATGATTCTTGAGAGGTACAGTATTTAATAATGCCAATAAGGACTGTTTGTTTATGGATGAGGTTGTACTGATAAATATGCTGTAATTATTGAAGAAAATGGTTGAATTGTTGAGTCTGCTTGTATGACTGTACTGCCATGATCATATTGTTGGGTGTAATTCAGTTACTGCATTATGTATTTGTTGTGGTTTGATGTTAAAATTAGGAAGATATTATTGTTTGACTCTTGTATCAAGTTAGTGATAAAGGTGTAAAAGCACTGAGGGGTAGGATTAAATAAGTTCATACTTCTTCCTACTCCTTTTCGACCATGCAAAATTCAGACTTGTATGTGCTTGGAGATAGATTCTGTCCATTTGAATGTTTTATTTTGTTTTTATTTTGTTTTGTTTTTGTGTTTTTTGCATGTTCAAAATAAATAAATAAATCAAATCAAATATTCCAATAAAGTGTGGAAACATGTCTGGTACAACAGGTCGTGTGGACTGATGTAGGCTTCAGTCTCATCCATGAAAAAAAGACATTATAGCCAATTTAAGAGGAAAATATCAATTCAATTCTCATCTTCTTCTATTTTTTATATATTTATTTTTATTTTTTATTCGCCCTCCAAAAGGGAGGCAGGTATGGTTTTTGGTTCGGTTTGTTTGTTTCTTTTTTGTTTACACTCTAGTAGCAAAACTATTGGATGAATTCATACTAAATTGGGTTTATAGATTGCTAGTAACCTAGAATAGATGTGGTTACATTTTGGCAAAAGTAGGTCAAAGTTCCAATTTCTTATGAATTTTTAAAATCTTCTTTTCCTCCCATTTATTTATAATGGGTGAAATTTCAAATGTCTATAAAAACATCCATTTTGTTTCAATTTACTTCAAGCTTGGCACATACAGGGTGGGGAAGCAAAATTTACAATGAACATTTAGTTGTTTTTTCTCAGCAGGCACTACGTCAATTGTTTTGAAACCAAATATATATTGATGTCATAATCATACCTAACACTATTATCCATACCTTTTCAGAAACTTTTGCCCATATGAGTAATCAGGAAAGCAAACGTCAAAGAGTGTGTGATTTGCTGAATGCACTCGTCACACCGAAGGAGATTTCAGAAATAGTTGGAGTGTCCATAAAGACTGTTTATAATGGAAAGAAGAGAATGACTATGAGCAAAACTATTAGGAGAAAGTCTGGAAGTGGAGGAAGCAACAAAAAACGTACCAAAGCTTTTATTAAAGCTCTCAAATCCAAAATCCTAAAGGATCCAACCAAATCCATGAGAAAAATGGCAACTGAGTAAAATATGATTTGAAGATTTAAATTCTCATGACTTTCAATAAACTAATTGGTCATACACTGTCTTTCAATCCCTGCCTCAAAATATTGTAAATTTTGCTTCCCCACCCTGTATATAGAGGCAAATGATATGCTGACATCGGCTCATGCATAGATATGATGACATCAGCTGGATTGATGCCAAAATAAGCTACAATGCATATGAGGGGTGGGGTTTGTTGTGCCTGGCGCCACTTATTTAATTAAAGTGATGGGGAACGTAGCCTACACTGGTGCCTGATAATGACACAATGCAGCTCCAAACCAGTTTAAGGAAACACAAATAACTCATGAATATACAGTGGTGGACACTCCATGCATTTGTGATATATTGCACTTAGACCCATTCTTAAGTCATTCATTGAGCTCACTTCTGCATATGCTCTTTTCTATCAAGCACAAAATGGTCTAGATTTTAGTATTGTTATTTTTTCTTGTTAACAGTAGACAAAAAATTATTTGTATATGTTTGTGTCTGTCTGATGCAGCCACACAAAATCGATTTGTCTGCAAATATTTCGATCCAATAACAACACATGAATATTTAATGGCCATAAATACAGCATGAGAAATGACACAAAATACTGCAGATTATATTAGCGTCATAGACTGTGTGAAGGAAACAGACACAGCTGCCATGACGTCGACCATTGTTTTTTCAGACTATTGTACTGAAGCTGTGACTGTTCAATTTGGTCATCATAATACATAACACTGTGTTACAAAAAAATGTTTTTTGCAAGTTGTCTTGGTTTTTTCAACTGAATTAGGACCATTTTGCACCGCTAAATCCCAAAATGACATCTGTTTTTCTCAATCAGGTCAGGTTTTTTTTGCTAATTTGATTTTGAAAAATTTGATCTTCTCACAAAATATATATAATAATAATTAATACCAAAATAAGATTGGTAAGCACACTTTATGAAACTTGTGACTTGAGTCCTGTTAGTTACAATAGTGTATTCACCGCAGATGTAGCAGAATACGTCAGGCTTATTTTTGCAAGATCTTCTAGTCGAAGCCATTTCATTCACCTGTAATATTAAAAAAAACATTAATCATAAATTGGCAAAAGTAAAATCTTCAGAACTCCTTTATTGCAAGAAATATGAAAGAATTTTGTATCATATGATGTGAAAATGCCCATAAATGTAAGCAAAAATGTTAAAAAGCCAATATGTAGCATAGTTCAGAAACTTGACCTGATTGAGCAAAATTAATGTGATTTTTGGATTCAGCACACCAAAATTATCCTAAATCAGCTCAAAAAACTTCAACAATAAATTTGCTGTTGACCAGTGTAATTAACAAATTTAACAAGAAAGGAGTGAAACCACTATCTTGCAGACACAGGTACCACTATCTTGCCTTCATAAAGTGCTTTTGTAGGTTAATTGCGTCCAATAGACTATTATGTCCCAGTCACACCAGTGAAGCGGCCACTGTCTTGCCAAAGGACATGAGGATGGGCATTGAACCATCAACCCTCTGGTTTGATGGTTCAGTCCTACCTCCTCAGCTACTGTCACCCTGACTGCCAAGTGTAGCCTGTTAATCACATCTACTTAGAGCTGTCTGCCAAGGAAAAAAAATATATAAATGCTGTCAATCAGGGCTGTCAGTCAAAGCCCACACAGTGCATATCAAAGCCTTCCATTATCCCTAAAACCTTATTAATCCCACTAAATTATTAATAGAGCTATAATTTACACAGTACACTTATTAGCACGTCCAAGATAACAGAATGAGCTCATAATGAGTCCTGGATTATGAAGCGACGTAGACTTCTATACCGCCTCTGATTCCAAGCTGTGTTTTTTTTTCCTTTTAAATAATAATGTACAAAATTAATTCATCCCAATAAACACTTAAATGTGTCTGACTGGATTAATGACTGAGACACAGATATTATAATCAACTGTTTGTATCTTAAACACAACTTAAATTATAAATACGTTTTTTTTTTTAACATAGTATCCTCTCCATGAAGCTAGAATTTCATTGATTTAGGAAAACGTAGGTAAAACTGGCTAAAATTTTGTAATTTTGTGATATTTGACTTTGTAGTACTATATTATATTACAATATAACTGGATTCTTAATAAATCTCAACCATTTATTCTGTAACTAGCTGGTTACTATTTATTTATTCATCTATCCATCTATCTATCACATTTTATCTCTATTTATGGATGGTGGGGTCTCATCCTTTATTGGTAATATTTTTAATCACTTTAGCTTTAATTCTTGTGATGTTCTTACATATTTTAGTACACTGTAAGACTGGATAAGTTGAGTTTACTTAAATACTTGAGGAAAACAGTTGCCTTAAAAAAAATTAAGTAATGAGTAATGAACACTTGAGTATTAAACTTAAATGTTTGATTTGAATGGAATTGCTATTTTAAGTACAACACACTAAATGCCAAGTTAATTTAACTTAAAATTTGCTGCAATGTCAACTGCTTCGTATAATCATTAGACTTAATATCATCAATTCATTGTACTCAATTCCAAGATGATTTAATTTAAAATCTTTTGCAATATAAATTGCTTCGTATAATTATTCAACTTCACATATTGTACCATGGACGGAACTTACATAGGAAGTTAGCTCAATGTAAATTGCCAGTACAGGAAGTCCTCTTAATGTGGCTAAGTACAAATATTTACATAGAACTAAACCTGTCAGAGATGAACAGGAAAGCCATTGTTCTTCCTATGGCTCTCACTCATGGTGCAGCTCTACAAAAATACAAAAACAAACACAAAAAGGCCAATAAAGATTGCCATACACACACTGAGTCAAAACTAACACTAACACCACAACCCCGCTGAACCCCTGCACATAAAATTACCACATTTTCAACAACATGCCCAATACCCACAATGCAATTCAGAGATAAAAAGGTGTGGTCATGACTAAAACTTAGGGATTTAAATCCATTAAATTTAAACTTTTTTGTACTTTCAACTATGTCTACAAATTAGTAGAATATACTGAGTATTTTATAGTAATGTAATAAAACATAAATCATTTAAGTACATTGTAATTAAAACATTTTAGCAAATACAAGGTCCAGGCTTATATGGATTTAAGGGTGTGCAATAGTTTTATTTATTTATCTACTGGTGCTGTATCCTGTCCCATGTTTCAGTATGCCATGTCATAGTATTGCTGTCACGTGTCTGCAGTCTTATTTGTTATTATGTGTCTGCACTCAGATGTCTTCTTGTTTGTACTATGTTCTCTGTATGGCGTTGCAGCCCCCTTGCACTATTGCGTACAATGAATTTCCCCCCAGGGACAATAAAGTATATCTTATCTTATCTTAATAACAGAAAAGACAAAGAGAGGAATTGAAGTTTGACAGGTTTTTCTAAATAAGGCACTCAGACTGTACATGAATAAGAGATTTAGGATGTTGAACATGAACTGTGAACTGGAACAAACTGAACTACAACAAGTATTTGAATTTTGGCCCAATAGTTTTTGTTTTGGGGCTCTTTTTTTCTAAATCAGTCCAGCTGCTTTTTGGTACCTGGTTGAACTCCAAAAAGCAGCAGAACTTGCTAAAAACACAGTAAAAATGAAAATCAACACCATACTGCAAACAGTAAAAACAAAGAACCATAAGGAAAACAGTGTAAAATAAGAAGCCCAAACTGTCTGTTTTTATAGCGAGTCGTTCTCACTCAGTGCTCTGTGTTTTAACCCCATTACACAAGTGCTGGGGGGCACACTGAGTATGCTCTGATGTCTGTGGAAAGAACAAGATCTGTTCTATCAGCACATTTTGAAATTTTTCCTATCGAGCACACGGTTGAACTTTTATGAATATTTAAAATAAATCATACGTTCAGAATGCTCACCACAGACACGTCAGGGGTTAAAGGGTTAATGAGGAGTAATTATTGCAAATATTATAGTTTTAAGTGACATCATGCATGAAAGGCTTAAGGTAGGGTCAGGTTGAGGCTCTTAAACTCTTTTAGGGGTAAGATAACACCAAAAATAAGAATATTAAATAAGTGGGACAAGGTTTAAGAGTAATGTTTGAGATGGGACATGGACACGGGGTTTTACTCAGGCATATTTCAGTCATACCTCCTCATCCATTTAATACAACCTCACTGGCTTTGTCACTGACACATCACAGTCTGATGAATTGGGGTATGACCGCTAGATGTGCTACACAACAGGATATAACTACGGGTCAAATCAAGTCAAGCCAATTTTATTTCTATAGCCCAATATCACAAATGTGCCTCCGGGGGCTTTACAGTCTGTGTCATAATAAGCAGGTAACTAAAATGACCTATGAACACGTTTTCAGCAAGAGGACAGACTCAACAGAAAGGTGAAAGGAACGAGAGCCAAGCCAGAGGCTCTGAATCATGTGACGCGCTGAGTCTTATGTAATATTACAGCTCTGTCACACATGAAAGACATGGAAGGAGATTTCATTTTTATAAGGTCACAAAGCTTTTAAAAAAGTCACAAAGTTTAATAGTTTCAGTTTGTTTACGAGATGTTTCCTTCTGTTGGGACTGGATAACACAACAGCTGTATATTGGATCTTCTTCCACATTTTATATGATATCATTTACTTTCAATGCGGTGCAGCATCAGCGCCTATAGCGATGTGTCCTTCAACTTACTTATAGGTGTAAACTGCATCATCCTGCAGGACCCAATTACCGACAGCCAGGAGTCCATCCACCGAGCAGAAGAGTCTTTTCCTGCCCGAGGCCGAACACAAAGAATAGCATTTCCTGCAGCTGCGAACAGATGAGAGCCTCTCCTCTTTTATAGAAATGCCAAAAAGGCTGAGACGTCACGCTGTGTCACATGGCTGAATGATACAGATGTATCATCAGAAAGGATCCTCACTCTCTCCACTGGTATCATTTGGCTCTTTTTTGCCCACTAATGAGAAAAACTGTAAAGTTTGCTGCTATTTCTTTCCAACTAGAAAACCAGCTGTTCCATAAAACCTCCACTGTACAGAGGAACACTGTCAGCTTATTAAAAACCACCAGCTGCTGCCTCCGTATCATCTCCCAATGCTGGACTCTACAGTCCACCTATTAGGGATGCACCAAATGGGATGATATTTAATATAACAATTTGGCCAATGCTGGTGATACCAATGTGTTGTTGTTTGTTTGTTACCTCCGCCAAGGAGGTTATGTTTTTGCCGGCGTTGGTTTGTCTGTCTGTCTGTGTACAAGATAACTCAAAAAGTTATGGACAGATTTGGATGAAAATTTCAGGAAATGTTGATACTGGCACAAGGAACAAATGATTAAATTTTGGTGGTGATCGAGGGGGTGGGGGGCCACTGATCTGGCTTGGGAGGAGGTCTGCGCTCTCCAAGTGCTTTTCTAGTTTTGTTCTTGCTATTTATTCAATTTTTGTGACGGGAAAAAAGAAATCTGACCTGCTTTAACCCAAACATGGTTATCAGATATGACCCATTTGGATGTTCAGAGGCTCCGTAGTGAACGTGGAAACACCATTAGCTTCTACAACGTTAGCCCCTTTTACACAACACTTCTGTTACAGGAATATTTCGCCTTTATTCCAGAACGACATCTGTGTAAACGTAACGGTGGGATCATTCAGTCCCACCTCTGTAACACCTCTGGGGGTAGTAACAGAGCCGTGATAAAGGTGGAATCATGATTCTAGAACGCGATGTAAAAGCAACACCTCTCATTCCATAACCAAGGTGTCATTTTGATGACGTATTGCGTGTGCGATCCCCGTGCCGGGGGGATTTAAAAATGACCGTGGGTCATGTTGAACTGGGGAGATGCCGAGATCCACGAGCTGTTGTCACTTCAGGTGGAGGACTCTCTCCATGCTAACTTTTGTGGAACGGTGAAAGACTGGCCGACTCTGGAGAGGTTAGCAACACCGCAAAATCAGGGTATTTCCAACATGCTAGTTATACATCACACTATACACTGTGCTGCGTCACCACCCCTTTGATTTCAGAATACAGGTCCGCTGTGTAAAAGTCCACCTGTCTCACCTCTGTTACTCCTTTGGCTTGACTGTGGAAATCAGTCAGTGGTGGAAAAAAAGTGGGATGACCATCTCACCTTTTTTCCAGGATATCTGTGTAAAAGTGGCTACTGATTCATTCATTTAGTTGCATGTGATCATGGGAGTTGTTTTCACGACCACAGCAGATAGAAATGTAACTGACAGGACTCATGAAGAAATCATGAAAAGGTAATGCACACAAGTTTGTGATCTATTAAAATATGTTATGTCATTTTACTCTCATGAAATCCCCACAAATGCTAATGTTTGGTATGAGTAAAGTTTAGTAAAGAGGATATGACGGTACTGAAAGGTGACTGTATGGAACATTCCTGTTTCTTTTACTGTTGAGCATTTTATGAACTTTCTGTATGAACCGGAAAGTGCAATTCTAAATAAACCTTACTTACTATTAATAATATTACAGATTTGTTTTAATTGGGAAACTGTTGGAAATATCATTAAGTCAAGTATAAAGATGAGCTAATCCAAGTAACTGTTAGATGTTTTAATGCAGAAATATGTTAATGTTAAGTCTTTTTTTCCACATTTTTCAGGAAACAAAAAAACTTAAACAGAACTTGAGTATGTGATGATGCTGGTAAAAAAAACTAAACAAAAAAAAACAAAAAACAGGCAATTATTTTAGGACGGTGACAATATTACAGTTTTAAAGCATTTCAGCCGTTCATCAGACTATCTTTGAGTGATCATGAATTCAATCATTGACATTTATGAAACAACATTTAATGTAAGATTACGTGTAAAGAGGAAATCGAATATTGGTCGATATATCAGTCTTGTCTCGTCACAGCTTCAACTAATTAAACTCATTCACTGTAACTAGTTTGAACAGACCTTCCTGTATATATTGTATGCATATTCTATATGCATGTACACTGAGGTGTCCTGCACAGTCTGTTGAAAACATATGCTTTAAGTATAATTGTTCCAGGGTGTTTCAATGCAAGGCTGAGTATTCAATTTATTTATATAATTTCAATTTATTAACAGAAAAAAAAAAAAAGAAGAAAGAAACCATATGAGTTGCCTACAAGAAAAGTAAAAGTTTGAAAGGCCTGCTGTCAGAAATTCACAGATGATTTAACAGCATCACTTTTAGGCAATATAAAAGACAAGAAAACATCGCTTTTTGTGTTACATATTCCTCACAGTTGCTAGAGGCATGAAGGAGCAGATAAAGATTAAGGCTAACCACTTCTGACATGAGGTTAGACGCCTAAAGTACATCTTTCCAAAGCAAAGGGATCCATGACTTTGGTGGAAGGGAGTTCAGCATTCTAATGAGACAATGACACAGATGGATGAGAGAATACATTATATTTAAGGTGACATTACACTGTCAGTGGAAAGAAAGCTGTCAAGGTAGCTGTCAGCATGTGAGCAACTTCTTCATGATGCAAAAAACACTGACAACTTGCCAACAGGTCTGTCTGGATACGGTCTGTCTGTAACTCAGACGCTTCAGAGCTCCTGATTTGTACTTTAGACAACGGAGAACTGGTTTCTCTTCAAAGCATTGGACATTTTAACAGCATTTTCACAACTTCTGCAAAAGAAACTACAAATTTAAGAGTGTTTCCAAGCATTGTATGTCCATGTAGAGCTGGTTCATCATCATCATCATGGTTTAATGCAGGCATGTCCAAAGTCCGGCCCGGGGGCCAATCACGGCCAGCAGTCAGATTTTATACGGCCCACAGCTTGGGTTTTATATTATATTATTTATGGCCCGCTTGGACTGTTGAACCGAATACATGAATCAGAAAAGGTTCAAAATGCAGTTTCTCCTTTCACCTCATGGTGGCAGCACCACTCTAACTCTATCTGGCTCTGTGACCTCGCCGTGAACCTTTTTCGCTAATTTCAAACCGCGGCGCCTGTAAATAAAAAAACGAAAGTTGACAGTGAGGGCCGCCACTTCCAGTAGAGATGGGAATTACAATTTTTTTTCACTGAAAATCGAGGCAATTATGTTTGCCTAATTTGTCAACAGACTGTTGCCTTGTTTAAGGAATTCAATGTAAAGAGACACGAGCAGACAAAACATGCTAACGCATACGACAAGCTAGCAGGGAGTGAGCGTTCCGAAAAAGTGAAGCAAATTCAAACTGCTTTAAACTCACAACAGTGACTCTTCATGTGAACCTGTGAGTTCAATGAATTCGCCACCAAGGCAGGCTACCAAGTTGCCAGGTTAGTTGCCTATAACTGCTGGTGTTATGTACTTGTAGATGTGACACAAAATATAACTTTCTGAATGATTTTGTGAAAGACAAGAGTAAGAGTCATATGTTTTCATCTTAAACGTTAACAGACTTTGCATTACTGAGTAATATATGAGTAATGATTACTCATATAAGTCATGTTTAAAATGAATGTGGGGTTAAGATTTTTATCAACTTGGAAGTTTAAGATACTCTATACAGTTTGTTCTATGTTATCTGACTCCAGATGTGAAAGGAAGGCAGAATTGTTTTGTTTTTTTAATTTGTTAATTTGTTCACACCTGAGTGGCTTAGATTTGGTTACGTTGCCATTTAAAAAAATGATATTGTGACAATGAAAATAAAATTGTTGTAGAACAGTGCATTTATATGTAATTTTTACTGTTTAAAAAATGTCTGAAGGGACCACTGGCCCCTGGCAATGTCCACATTATCAGATCTGGCCCTCTTGAAAAAAAGTTTGGACACCCCTGGTTTAATGCTTAGAATTACATATATTATTCATTAAATCCAAAGGTATTTTGTCAAAAACCTAGATCTGGATTTAACTTTTGGCCTGGATCATATAACACTGTTGTCCTTGGTCTGTCAAAGCCTTTTCATTACATTTGTGTAGGTGTTTTATTACTGCTTTGATCCAATATGGCAGGGGTGTCAAACACGGATCTCCAAATGGTCCAATCATCCGGCCCCCAGGTTGAATTAGCAAAGTGCAAAAATTACACTGAAAATATTAACAGTAGGGGTGTAACGGTACAGAAAAATTTCAGATTGGTATGTTTAAATGTATATATTTTCATTTCACAGGCAGAGGGGAAGAGTAAGGTGTGGAGCCACTTCACGAAAGACTCCACAGGCGCTAGATGAAACATCTGCAGTGCACAAGTTAGCCAGGGTTCCAGCACCAGCAAAGCAAAGAACACTACAAATTTTCTCATATCGTTGTATTTACAGTTTGCTTTTCTTATATCATTGTGTTTACAGTTTGCCTTTTCTTATTTATCAGTGGGTTTACAGTCCTTATGTTGACAGTGTTACTAATTAAAGTTTCTTATTTTAATTTAGTAGTCTTCTGCTTCTTTGTGTTGAATCAAATTTTGGGTATTATAAGAATTTATGTTCATGTACAGTAAATATCCTGTGTATATCAATGTTCTTATTTCATATATCAACCAATATATCGGGTATCGGCTTTTTTTTTTGCCCCCAATATCGGTATTGGCATCGGCCCCAAAAATCCCATATCAGTCAGGCTCCAGTTTTCGGTGCAGTAAAGGAGACCAGTGGAGGGGGGGTATGGGGTGGGGTGCTCCGTAACCACCAAATAACCAAAAGAGAAACTTAACACACTTGCAACGTCCAACCCAGCTTCTGTGCCTCTGTTATACTCTCTGTTGTCATGCTTACCCCCTCCTATTAGCGCCCCAGCCTCAGAATAAAGTGGTTTGGGTGTTTTTTTTTGCAGCGGCACTGAGAATTCAGCGGCGTCATGGCGTCGCTGCAGAATGTATATAGGGGAAACCCTGCATATGGATCCTGCTTACAGCCACCCTGTTTCCCAACTGTTCGCCTTCTTCACTACATGTACAGGGTGACACAAAAAAAACGGGAACTTTTTAACAATCCAATAAAACCAAGAGTGATGGAAGAAAAATGTTTTATTCATAGTAATTGAAAGCTTAAAACATGCCATTTAAGAAACAATGATGGAATTTTCATTTTTTAAAAATTACTTCCTGTAGATGGCGTCCTCCTGTACGAATGCATTCTTGAAATCTGCTGTTGAGATTCCTCATTGACCGCTGCAACATCTCAGCTGGGATACTGTGAATTTCATCCTGAATTCTCTGTTTTAACTCATCCAGAGTTCTTGGTCGAGTCGTGTACACTTTACTCTTGAGATAGCCCCACAAGAAAAAATCACAAACGGACAAATCTGGCGATCTAGGGGGCCAGGGAACGTTACCGAATCTTGAGATCACACGGTTACCGAACAATTCTCGCACAGCCGCCAAGGGTTTCTAAAATGGGGGTGCGTTTACTTGCTCAAGGTCACTGTCTCGCAGTGCTGCCCCTTGCTCATGTCTGCCAATACGCACTTCAAAAATTCCCATTTTTTTGGGTCACCCTGTAATTAAAAAAAAATGAAAATTCCATCATTGTTTCTTAAATGGCATGTTTTAAGGTTTCAATTACTATGAATAAAATATTTTTCTTCCATCACTCTTGGTTTTATTGGATTGTTAAAAAGTTCCTGTTTTTTTGTGTCATCCTGTATTTGTTCGGTACACCTCCGTATTGTATCTAAGGCCCTGAACTGAAACAGTTCAGTACTAACGACTGCACCGTTACACCCCTAATTAACAGTTAAGGGGCCACATACAACTCAATGTGATATCAAGCAAAATAATAACATAATAACCTATAAATAATGACAACTCCAATATTTGTTTTTATAGACATTTGAAATTCCCCCCATTATAAATAAATGGGAGAAGAAAACAAATTTTTAAAAATCATAAAAAATTTGAACTTTGACCTACTTTTCCTAAAATGCAACCACATCTATTCTGGGTCACTGACAGTCTATAAACCCAATTTGGTATGAATTAAGCCAACAGTTTTGCTGCAACAGACATGTGAAATTTCGCCCATTATAAGTAAATGGGGAAAAAAAAAAGATTTGAAAAATTCATAAAAAATTTTAACTTCGGCCTACTTTTCCCAAAATATAATGACATCTATTCTGGGTCACTGGCAATCTATAAACCCAATTTGGTATGAATTCAACCAATAGTTTTTCTGCAACAGACGTGAAATTTTGCCCATTATAAGTAAATGGAAAAAAAAAAAAACAAATTAAAAATTCATAAATAATTTGAACTTTGACCTACTTTTCCTAAAATGCAACCACATCTATTCTGGGTCACTGGCAATCTATAAACCCAATTTGGTATGAATTCAACCAATAGTTTTTCTGCAACAGACGTGAAATTTCGCCCATTATAAGTAAATGGGAAAAAAAAAAAAAAAAATTAAAAATTCATAAATAATTTGAACTTTGACCTACTTTTCCTAAAATATAACCACATCTATTCTGCGTCACTGCCAGTCTATAAACCCAATTTGGTAAGAATTCAACTGATAGTTTTGCTGCTAGAGTGTTAACTAACAAACAAACAAACAAACCGAACCAAAAACAATACTCCTTTCCTCCCCTTCAGGGGGTGGGGTAAAAATAACCAAACAAAACATTGTGACAATAGTCTCCCACTTTCAATAATAATCCACTCACAAAAAATACAGTAAGCGGATTCACTGAAACGCATAAATCTGATCACAGTTTTATTCTGCTAAATCACACAGGTTTAAATATGGAGATACACAGGAAGCAACACTGAAACTCCTATTTCCTAAAGCTCAAATGTCACCGGTAGAAAACATTAAATATCTAATGTCTGGGATATTTTCTGTATCCAGTGTCATATAACAGGAAAAGAAGTGTGTGACGAGGCATTTTAATGTAATCCTGGATACGTGGCTAATATAAAGACTAATCGTATGACATTCACTATCAAACTGAATATATTTAATGTATTGTACAGTTACTCTTTAGTCTGTTTGGCAGATGAAAGTGATAGATAAGGGCTGGTAATCGAGCAAGAACTGAAAGAATTCATTTACAGTACGTCTCCTGCTACATAAATGAAGTCTTTTCAGCAGCCTGGCAAAGACTGATTAATGCAACTGTAGCTTTTTATTAACATCATGCTGAATGCAAATTGAATGGGGGACTTATGGAAAATTTAGTGCATCAGTAAGCTTACCATGCATTATCTCATTCATAAGGAGCAGAATGAAGGAGTGTAGGGGGTGTATACCTCGACAAAATCCTTGAAATTGATAATTAATGGTTATAGTAATAAAATAATGATAAAAAAAATACATAAATAAACAAACTCACTGCAAATAATACTGTGGTTATAGCTGTGACTTATATGAAGAAAATGTACATTTTCTTACAGAAATTATTTTAAAATGTGGAAAGAATCTGTGAAATAGGTTTATTTAAGTTAGGTTTTTTGTTTGTTATGGAGCAGAACAGAATAAATTCTGCTGAGAAATTCAATAAAATAAACGGATCTGAAGAGGGGCAGTTTAGAAGAAATGGGCATTTCTGACTTTGCATCACTAGCTGACATGATGAAGCAAGATTTCAGCAACTGACAATTAATAATTTAATCGAGCAAATTCTTATCAATAATTAATTGATACTCGATTAATTGTTTACATCCCTAGTACGTACCAAGCCAGTTTCTTGCGATGGCCTTCCTGCCAGCTGTGAGAAGAATTTTGACCGAGTAATTATCTTCTTTCAGTCCAACTGTGCTTATATTTCTCAAATATAAGGTGGAACAGTTCTTGGTAACCGTATATCCTAGTACCTCATTTATCACAGAGTTTACTTTATCCCAAAAGGGTTCTAATTTGGGACAACACTAGAAGATATATGCATGGTTTGCATTTATTTGACCACCCTGCCTCCAACATGTTTGGTCTTTAAATAAATGCTTACTTTTTAAATTTTGTGTAATAAAGAAACATGTTAAATTTTACCAATTGAATTCTTTCCATGTAAGTGAGTTTGATGATGTCTGTAGGTTTTCACACATGGTACCATTCCTCTTCGGGAATCATGGCATTCATATTTTTCCAAATTTACAGACCCAGTTTTCATGCATGAGTGAGCTGGGGCAAACTGTGCAATCCAAGTTAAAACTGGTTTGCGCGAAGTTAGCGGTGGGATTTAAATCCAATCAAAGGTCATGGGAGGGGACCAGGGGCGTAGAATTGCGTAGGGACACTAGGGACACGTCCTTACCAATATTCAGCCACTACTGTGTAGTCACTATCAATCCAACCGCTGTCCGTAGTGTTTAGTCAATGATTATGACACACAAAGGGTTAATAGTCGGTCTCTGCTAGAAGTCCCGCCTCTAACGTAAATGTCGCTCTCCGATTGGCTCTTTGGTTTCGCTACCGTACATGTGATTGGCCATCCCTGCTGTCACTCCATCCACTTGTAAAAGGAACCTGCTAGTTGGACCGCTAATGTAAGTTTTCAACATGTTTGGTATTTGTTCTGCCTGGTTCACATCAGCTAGACAGATTTGAATACCAGTGGTGTCATTTACATGTACATTTGTACATGTGCCTGTTTGTGTGCGCGCGCACCCATGCGTGTGTACTCGGTAATTAGGATGTAAAGGATGTCAAAGGAAAGAAAACTGGACATAAGACACTTCTTTAGGAGTCAAAGTGTAAATTAGTTCAAGGGTACAGAACTGTAGAGGCTCAACACAGATATTGAATAAAAGACACTACTTAATGCCAAACAGATAAACTTTTTAAAAGTTACTTAACTTTTTATTTTAATGCATTTCTGTGGAAGCGCAACTGTTTAAAAAAACACATGTAAAGAAAATTTGTGGGGAAAATACAATAAAACATTAGATTCTAAATGTGATTCTAGATGTGATTTTATCCATGTTTTTGGGGAATAAATTACATGTAATAACTGAAACTAAAAGCCTTTTTTGCTCAGGCAGTAACTGTACCATCAAACTCTATGATCACTGTATCCCTACTGTTTTTTTTTTTTTTGTTTATGTTTTTTTTTTTTTATCCCTAATCTGTTCATATGTCATGCATCAACATATTTTTGTCAGGTGACAAACAGTAGAGAGGAGGGAGAAGGTAGAGGAGGAGAGGCTGGAAATTCACAGGTGAGGTTAAATAATGATGGATATGCTAGTCATGAGAATAACTTTGCAGAATGCATTAAATTCTTATATTGTCTTTAGATATTCAGATATGCATTATAAACATGTCAATGACTGAATTTTTTTTTTTCTGACTATGATTGTTTGCTTGTTTGATCAGCTCGGCATGATGTGAAATTATGATTGCAAATGCAAAAAAGTATCAACTTTCCGGGGTGCCGCCTTGGAGCACTTTTGTGTCCCCACAAATCAAACCTACTCCCTTGGAGGGGACAATGGGCATCCATCTTGTTTTCCACAAAATTGCCAGGTTACAGCATTAACCCTTTGGCCACCATGTCAATTTCCTTTCTTTACCCGTGGCAGCTGTTCCTGCCTTTCAAAGTTCATTCAGCTTGTTTAGGCCTGAAAATGTCACTGAGGACAGGCCAAGTTAGGGTTAGGGTTAGGGTTAGCCCTAAATCCCTTAAATCCCACCGCTACTTCGCACAAACCAGTTTTAACTTGGATTGCACAATTTTCCCATGCTCACTCATGTGTGAAAACCTGGGTCTGTAAATTTGGACAAATATCCACCAATCCCCTACCTACTGGCAATCCATTAAAGAAAATTCCAGAAATGATCAAATGCTGAACTAGGGGCAATTTTTCAAAATGTATAGTTTTTCTTTTTTTTTTTTGGATACACCCTATATAGCAGGGGTGGGCAATTAATTTTCTCATGGGGCCACATGAGAAACTTTGACAATTATTAAGGGCCGAATCAATGCACTTGCAGCTCTGCTCAATATACAGAATATCTCTAAAAACAGTAAATGAAACAATACAATGACACAATGAAAATGTGGAGCCAAGAATATAACTATTTAATGAATATTCACAAAAACATTTCCGAAAATGTGCAAAACCAGCTCCGTGTTAACTTTCCATTAAAAACCATAAATGCAGCTTTGTTTGTTTTTTGCATATCTCAGTTCCTTTTCTGACTTCAGTGAAGAAATACTTAGAAGTCCATGTCTTGTTAAAATCTTTGCATTCTTAATCAAACTTTCTTTCTTTTTTTGGCCTTAGCTGACATCTTAATGGGCTGAAACTGACCAACAAACCAATAAGCTTTATTATAACCATAAGCTTTATGCTGAGTACGGAAAGTATGTGCAAAAAATGCTAATTTAGCGGATCCTGCAAAATAAAAGCTGTGCCATTGCATTGGTTGCATCTATTACCATGATATATATTTGCATTGACTTTTAATTTGCCAGTGACCTCATGCGGGCCAGTCAGGGTCAGGTATCGGGCCGCATGTGGCCCGCAGGCCTTACTTTGCCCAGGTCTGCTATATAGTGTAGTTGTATTCTGACATTCCATCTCTGCATGATTGTACTGATGCTTCACTGTTCTCTTTTATCTTTTTATATTTATTGATTTATCTTGTCTCTTAGCTGTCTTAACCCTCTCTTTTAATTAATGTGCTGTAATATATTGTTTTTTTAGGGTGCCTATTGTCATCAAGCTGGGGACTACAGCAGGATACTAGCCATGTTGGCTAAAGCTGCCCCTTTTTATTGTTATTGATACAGTTCATTAATTGTGATTGTCCACGATACAATAAAATAATAAACTAAAACTAAACTAAACCATTAAACTGTGGTAAAGTCTTGATATGGCCTTTGATGATTTTTGATTATATGCCTTAACCGTGACTTCCATCACTGTGTTACTTGTGATTTTCTAATGTAAAATATGTGCTGCGGCTCAAAAAGGTTGGGAAACACTGCTCTATATCAAACTGATTTCTTGTTAGACAAACCAGAAACTACTCATCTCATCAGTTAATGAACTTGTTGCAGCTGAAATTTCATCTGCATGAGAATATATCATTTTTAATTTCATTCATTAATGATCATCCAGGCTCCTAATCAGTCAGCATTTGAAAACATACCTGTAAATGTAGTTTTTATTTCTATCCTAAATTGCTGAGAAATGTGTATCTTTTATGTCTTTACCTCTAATAAAAGGTTTTCAGCATAAACCAAACATTAATCCTTCCATAATTAAAATGTAATCACTCATATCCTGTAAGTCCATTATTAACCATGGATTTAATTATGACAAAGAAACAGCTTTTAATTGTGACATATATTTATAAAAAAAAAAAAAAAAAAAAAAACACACACACAATTTGCATTTCCATAAAACTTCATAAAATCATTAGCAGCCGAGCGGTAAATTAACAACCCTATTTCTAGACAAACAACAGCACGTGAAGTGAAAACAGGAGAGCAGGAGAAGTTGAAAGGACTGATTCACTGGAGAGACACAAACAGTATTTCCACGGAAACACTCGGCTGGATGTGTGAAGACTCACAGACAGTAGCGCTACTTCATTATTTCCAGCAGAACCTCTAGACATGTCAATTATTTAAATGATTACACTAAAAATAAGATAAATTCCTCGGAAAAGGTTGGAAAAATTCAGACCTCGCTGAGGCCTGGCCCTGTGCGAGGCATCGGGCTTTAAGACTCTGCTTTGATCATAGCTGGCGTATTTGACGATAATGAGAGAGATGCCTCCATTGCAGAGATAAACATCTGAAATTCAACAAATTAGCTAATCAGCTAAACAGACAGAGAGTGTGTGTGACAGTGGCAGGACAAGGGAGGGGGAGTGTAGTCTATTTCCTTTACTACTGGGATGTTGTGCATAAGTGTGTCTGATGCTGCTGATGTTTAGTGTTAAGGACAGTGTGTGACAGCGCTACACGCCTTCACTCTCAGATGTAAAACAGTGTGTGTGCTCCTGCTGTTCACCATAAGCACTGATCAGTCCACATCACAGGTACTGTGCACAGGTAGGCACTAGAACCCGACCAATATGGGATTTTTGGGGCCAATGCCGATACCGATACTGGGGGCCGATATCCAATATATCTGCAAATATTCGATATTGGCTGATATACAGGGTGGGGAAGCAAAATTTACAATGAACATTTAGTTGTTTTTTCTCAGCAGGCACTACGTCAATTGTTTTGAAACCAAACATATATTGATGTCATAATCATACCTAACACTATTATCCATACCTTTTCAGAAACTTTTGCCCATATGAGTAATCAGGAAAGCAAACGTCAGAGAGTGTGTGATTTGCTGAATGCACTCGTCACACCAAAGGAGATTTCAAAAATAGTTGGAGTGTCCATAAAGACTGTTTATAATGGAAAGAAGAGAATGACTATGAGCAAAACTATTACGAGAAAGTCTGGAAGATACTATTAAAGAAGAATGGGAGAAGTTGTCACCCGAATATTTGAGGAACACTTGCGCAAGTTTCAGGAAGCGTGTGAAGGCAGTTATTGAGAAAGAAGGAGGACACATAGAATAAAAACATTTTCTATGATGTCAATTTTCTTGTGGCAAATAAATTCTCATGACTTTCAATAAACTAATTGGTCATACACTGTCTTTCAATCCCTGCCTCAAAATATTGTAAATTTTGCTTCCCCACCCTGTATGAAATAAGAACACCGATCTACACAGGATATAATAACACTGGGTTACAAAAAAATGTTTTTTGCAAGTTGTCTAGGTTTTTTTCAACTGAATTAGGACCATTTTGCACCGCTAAATCCCAAAGTGACATCTATTTTTCTCAATCAGGTCAGGTTTTTTTTGCTAAATTGATTTTGAAAAATTTGATCTTCTCACAAAATTGATTACATTCTTGTGACTTTATCAGTTGATTTTTTATATAGTTCTCACCCAAAATAGGTTTTAAGAGAAAAGAAATCATTTTCTAACAGGATTCCTGTTAGGTACAATGGTGTATTCACCGCAGATGTAGCAGAATACGTCAGGCTTATTTTTGCAAGATCTTCTAGTCGAAGCCATTTCATTCACCTGTAATATTAAAAAAAACATTAATCATAAATTGGCAAAAGTAAAATCTTCAGAACTCGTTTATTGCAAGAAATATGAAAGAATTGTGTATCATATGATGTGAAAATGCCCATAAATGTAAGCAAAAATATTAAAAAGCCAATATGTAGCATAGTTCAGAAAGTTGACCTGAAAAAATTAAAAAATTAATGTGATTTTTGGATTCAGCACACCAAAATTATCCTAAATCACCTCAAAAAACTTTAACAATAAATTTGTTGTTGACCAGTGTAATCTTATAATAGATAATTGTGGACAGGTGGATTAACAGTTGCATAAATCTTTGTTTATCTCACAAAGATAATTTACACAACTTTCAAATGCAAACTATGCAATCACAAAAATAATTAGAGCAAAACATATGACTTACCACACAATCATGTTTTCCTTCACAAATTTTGATGTGTCTGCCTCACAGCACTACAACTTCCCATGTGGACTAAGGACTAAACTGAGCATGTGCAGAGTGAATTAGGTGAGTCCTAAGTTGTTCCTGATTGGAGCAACTGCAAGAGTTACAACTGACCCGTGTTACAACTGTTCCCGGTCTCCCCTACACTATTAACACCCAGGCGTGTTGGCAGAATGAAACCGTGAGGTAGATGGGGTGAATACTTCATAAAAAGGGGGGGCATAATTTTCGGGGGGGGGTAGCGGTCCGTCGTCAGAGTGTGCAGTAGCGGCCTGTGATTTTCGCCAGAGTCAGGGGTCAGAGTGGGAGGATGAGCAGTCCATCCTCATCAGAGCGCGCGAGCGGGGGGGAGGGGGAAGTGTAGCTCCATGATTATGTGATTGTGTGTGTGGGGGGGTGATAGTGTCATTGTCCGAGCAGGAGTGAAAGTGAAACTAA
This sequence comes from Sphaeramia orbicularis, assembly GCF_902148855.1. Taxonomy (NCBI): domain Eukaryota; kingdom Metazoa; phylum Chordata; class Actinopteri; order Kurtiformes; family Apogonidae; genus Sphaeramia; species Sphaeramia orbicularis. Next base: position 15,734,975 of record NC_043970.1, read on the forward strand.
CTCGCTTTACTGTTCCTCTAACTCTCCGGGCAGCACACACACACACACACACACACACACACACAGAAGCAGCAAGTGACAGAATCTCTGCGCAGCGAAAAAGTTAATGCATCGGCTACATATTGGCTGATGTTGATTAATCGGTGATATGCTATAATCGGCCAGATTAATCGGTCGGGCTGTAGTAGGCACTGGACCGTTGGAGGAATATTTCATTTTCTCAAGTGTCAAAACAGCTTAAAAATGAATATTCAACCTTCAATATCATATTTGCACCAAAGACGTAGATGTAATGATCTAAAACACTGTGACATTTGTACTGTTTACACTGTTATGTTTGCACATTTTTATACTACTTTTATTTTCATTTTTTCATACGGTAAATCTCATATTTGTACATATTTTTGATTGCACAGTATTTTATAATTAGGGGTGTAAGAAAATATCAGTTCTGCAATACATCACGATATTTCATTTCACAATACCATATCGATATTAAAAAGTACTGTATCGATATTTTTAGGTATTTATTCAAATATATATTCAGATATATTGGAGGTTCATTTTTGTTTTTTGTTTTTCTTTTTGTTTATATTTAGTTTATTATTATTTAACACTCTTTTATTAAATAATGTTAGTTCCTTTGTTGGGATTGCACAAAAACAATGTTATTATGTTAGTTCTGAACTAATAGAATATGAACATTTGAACAGGATCTTAAACTGTAATGTCTGTAAAACAGAATTTCAGTTTGAACACAGGAAAGTTTTGTGATATAGCATTAGATCCTGTTGTGATCAGATAAAAATGTCTTTAGTATTTGTGCATATTTGTTTTGTAATTAAATTCTTCAAGGACATAATCATTTAAAAAAGAAAGAAACAAAAAATGGCCTTTTTAACAGTATTGTGATATATCGTGACATATCGTATCGTGATCCTAGTATTGTGACTTGTATCATATCACCAGATTCTTGTCAAAACACACCCCTATTTATAATTCACTTTTGTTTTTACACATGTCTGTATCTTTTGTGTTATTATTTAGATGTAAGTGCACTGTTGCTTGCAGAGAACACCTGCAATTTTGTGTGTTTTATTGCCCTGTGGTTTATACTGTGATATTTAAAATGCACGTAAAGTTGATATTTTTCTATTAGGTGTGATGGTATTTTCACTTATATATTTTATAGCAGTGGTTTTGTCTGTTTCTGTTTTGACGACGCTTTACCTGCCTTTATCTGAGTATCATGGATTAGAATTTGGATATTTACTAATTTAATATAAGTTTAAAAAATATATATAAAAAATATAGCGAACTATTTGCAGCACAGACAATAAATTGTCATCTAGTAGTTCACATTCACTTTTACTTTATTTTTTATTTATTTATTATTTATTTGTTTATTTAGCAGGGACAGTCATGAACATTTCTGTAAATGTGCCAGTATTAGCAAAATAGCTATTTTTCAACTCTTGTCCCTGGATAAGATGTAAAATACCAGCATTCATAAAATTAGAAACATTTTAAAAAATTAAGGTTACACCCACACATTACATAGCATTAGTTCACACACACACAGTATACACAGTTAACCTTTAAGTTTACTTCTTTAAAGCTCATTACTTGAACATATTTCTCAATTTAAGCTGAATTCTACCATGAGATGGAAATCTGTAACAACCTGTCCGTGTAAGTGAAGTGAACCCAGGCTCTGCTGTTGTATCCATGACTTGTGTTGTGAGGTTTCCTTTGGGTGGAGCTCAGTGAGTGGATGGAATCCAGAACACCTGGCCGGGGTCCCACAGGTTATTTTAACTCCACCCGCCCACTGATGGCTGTGCCTGAGTCTTCACGCCTCACAGAATCCGATTCCCCATCACTACCAACATAGGTGTGTCTAACAGCTTTCTCTTTAGTTGATCTCCGTTCTCAATCCCCTCTTCCCCAGCCCTCGTCTGTGTTACTTCTTCTGACTTATTTCGACTAAAAGGAACATTCACGCCTGCCTTAACATACGACACCATCTCATGAACATCTTCAACACCCTGCCACCACTGACATCTGTTCTTTGGATAAATATTTGTTATTTATCATGACGTTCAGAACACTCTTAAAGATAAAAGTATAACTACACCCCAAAGCACATTTTCAAACTAAAAAGTCATTTATAGGCATGTGGTTGATTAATTTAGCTTCAAAATTTGACATTTTGTTACACAGTATTTGGATGCTACATATTATCTTATTTAAAGTGACTGCCCTCTACTGGTTGAAACATGGCTCCTGCAGTTGAATTTTCCTATTGGCTGAGGTTGTAGCATGAGATGTAGCTATACGGTGACAGATTTTGTCATTATACATTATATACACTACAAACAAAAACTTAAGGATATTTTTAAGTTTTGGGCTATTTTTTTCAGTTGGGATTCTTGTACAAGGCTTTTTTATTTTTTTGTGTGTGAATTGAATTGAAACACATTTATTCATGGACTAGACATAGTTTTATTTACAAATGGCAAAAATGACAAAAAAATGACAAAAAAAAAAAAAAAGAAATATCCTCAACTTTTTGTGTGTAGTGTACCTTTAATTTATCTGGCAACTTTAATTGCTAGCTACTTCTTAAAAAATCCTAACTTACAAAATAGCAAAACCACCAATCACATTATAGTAGTGACTAATCAATAATGTCATGTGTTTGTTTTTGACTGTTCTTGTGTGGGATTGGACATGTCTGTTTCCTTCGGAGCCCTGTGTACTAGAGTTTTTTCAGTGTTACTCATTATTCCATAATTAACTTCAAGGTGAAGGTCAGGTTTATTTATATAGCACATTTAGAACAATGCAAAGTGCTGTACAAAGCGGTAGCTACATATACAAGATATGCTAAAACTAATGAAATAAGAATAAATACTGCACAAGATATACTAAAACTGATAAAAACTTTCCCCAGAATGTCATTTAAGTGAGATAACTGAGACTACAGTCCTTGAATGTTTTTAACCTGTAGAAAATCTAGTCTCTGACACACGGATTTTGTCAAATCACTAAGGGTGTAACGGTACAGAAAAATTTTGGTTCGGTAGGTTTTCGGTACTGGGGTCTTCAGTTTGATACATTTGGTACATTTTCGGTACAGTGAAGGAGACCAGTGAAAAGTGGGGGGGGGGGGGGGGGGGGGGGTATAGGGGGGTGCACTACGTAACTACCGAAAACTAAAAGTGAAACTTAACATGCTTTGAACGTCCAACCCGGCTTCTGTGTCTCAGTTATACTCTCTGTTGTCATGTTTACCCCCCCTCTTATCAGTGCCCCAGCCTCAAAATAAAGTGTTTAGTTTTTTTTGCACCATTGCAGAATGTACACAAAAACAAAAAGTTAAGGATATTTTTAATTTTTGGGCTATTTTTTTCAATTGGGATTCTTGCACAGTGCTGTATACTTTTTGTGTGTGAATTGAATTGAAACATTTTTTTTAGTTACCAGACATAGTTTTATTGACAAATGGCAAAAATGACCAAAAAAACAGACCAAAAAAACTGCAATATCCTAAACTTTTTGTTTCTAGTGTATATAGGGGAAACACTACACATGGTTCTGCTTGTGCTCATCCTTCTTCCCAAGTGTTTTCGTTCTTCACATAAGCTTGGAAAAGTGGCTTCACTATTCCATACCATCAGGTCATCTTTGGAAAAACAGCATTTTCTTACCATGCACTATGGTCATGGAATAATCTTCAAAAAACTCTAAAACTACATAAATTCATTTCTATTAATGATTTTAAAAGTATCATGGAGAATGCAGTGAAGGAGGAATGTCACTGTTTTTTCTTGATGCCATTATGGTTGAATAGTTGTTACTGTGTTTTATTGTTCATTGTATATCGTGTGTGTTTTATGTTGTTTAGACTTTGTATGGCTGCTACCTTGGACAGGTCTCCCTTGTAAAAGAGATTCTTTTTCTCAATGGGACTTCCTGGTTAAATAAAGGTAAAATAAATAAACAAAAATATTAAGTCTTTGGATTTGGACTGAGAGGAGAAAGCTGCAGAAGGAAGGCATGTTCTTCTCAAATATTGGCATTTTTTACCTCTGCCAAGGAACTGCGGAGGTTATGTTTTCATTGGGGTTTGTTTGTTTGTTTGTTTGTTTGTTAGTTAGGAAGATAACTCAAAAAGATATGGACGGATTTTGATGAAATTTTCAGGAAATGTTGATACTGGCACAAGGAACAAACAAAACAGTTAGTTACAGTAGTGGTGTGAAATGCCTTCCATACAGAACTACTGTTTGCCATGATAACCAATAATCAGCTCAGCGATGCAGGAATCATATAAGTGAAAGTATAATAATCTACTTGTGTTAACAGTCTGTGTGGTTTGTCTTTCTTCGCAGTTCACCTGCAGACCAAGTGAATCCCAAATCACTTCCACTCTGCCTCAACTGGGGAACAGATACAGGTGGGCACCATGAATGAATAAGGATGAGGAGAAACAAATGGTGGTTATAAATAGCTCCAACAGCAAGACAAACAGTGCTTCAAACAAAGGCGCGGTACAACCAAACGAGCAGTGGGACTTAGCTGCATTGCTCTCGGCTGGTCGCGCTTTTGGAACATCTGTCACTCACTTGACGGCGGTTTAATTTAACTGCTCACATGCTGGAGAAGGGTAAGCACTGATTAAGTCCATGAAGACACAGCTCAAATAATGGACAGCAGTCATTAGTTTAGTGTTAGGGAGAGAATCAAATGTGGACTCGTACCGAAAGCAAGGGAATGGTAAGGTGAGGTGTCTGTAAATGTAAATGAGTGACTTCTACTAAGCTAGTTCTTTTGATTCATTGATAAGGAGAGTGTTCTATTTCACAGTCAGTCCCAGTCAGACTGTAAAACAAACCAAATCTCCCATCTGTTGGCAGTAGATGTCCAAATAACTTTTATGGAACATAGTAGATTTGCGGCTCCAAACTGCTTGGTCATTTACTAGCTTGGTTGGTTTGAATAAAGAGTTGAGATGTATTGAACTGAATCTAATGCCAACAATTCATTGGACTTATATAACCACTAGAGGGAGTAGTGAGTCATTTTAATGGTGTCTTTTACCAAAGTGTCAGAAAACGACCAGATGGGAAATAACTTTTAGACTCAAGAAAGTGATAGTGTTGAAATCTAGAAGCACTGCTGCTGTTTTCACCACTAGAGATAGACATAGCTCTAAATGAAAACAAGAGTTTGACGATGAAATCATAATGTTTTTTTCTACATGGATGAGTTTGATTATGAGATTTATGAAGGTATAAAGCAGTGGTTCACAACCTTTTTTGGCTCGTGACCCCATTTTAACATCTTAAATTTCTGGCAAACCCAGACATTCAAGACATTTGTTTTTGACAAAATCAATTTGTTTTTGATCATGTATAGTTTGCTATATATGTTGCAAATAAATTAGGGATGTCCGATAATATCGGCCCACTGATATTATCAGCCCGATATTGGCATAAAAATGTAATATCAGTGAATATCGTTATCGGTTTTTTTGCCTATCATTAAAACTGATAAAATAATGCCTTGGTTTCACCGGCATTTACCGACGCGTAAATGAAGCATTGTTTGTAGCTGAAAGAAATGTGCGGTTTTCAAAATTGTACAGTAGAGTTGCCACACTGTAATAGACTCATGGAGGGAGGGAGAGAAAATAAATAAATATGGCATTTTTTCCACAACTTAAGTTGAAGTATGTATTCTTTGCACAGACAGTGTTTACAGTTTGAAAGCCTTGTTGCATTTGAGAATGCATCCAATGGGGCATCACAATAAAATTAGGCATGATGTGTTAATTCCGTGACAGGAGATATGTGATGTTACCTAAAATTAGTTTAATATCCCACATATATCGGCAGCGGTATCGGTAGATATCGGAATTGGAAATTAAGCGTTGGACAATATCGGCATATCGGTTTTTGGCAAAAAAGCCAATATCGGACATCCCTAAAATAAACATTAATTTTAGATGACATTTAGTCTATATAATGTATATTATTATGGACGGAGGCAGAAAAGCCAGGTGTAGATTACTGCACAAAGTGAGAATTTTATTTTCTTTGGTCAGGATATGTACAGTCAGTCCAGCTTGGATTTACAAGGCTGGCAATTAATACTGAACAAACAAGAACTCAAACTATGAATTATGAAAGAGCTGCAGCATCTGAAACAGACCACAATGAACATTTGAAAGATAAACAGAACCACAGTGCTTCAGTTTCAGCTTCACAGTTTGTCATGTCTGTTATGGATTGGGATTGTCTCTCAACTCACCATATATTTTTTATTAATTTTTTTTTTTGTTTTTTTTTTTTTGTTTTTTTATCAATTACTAGAAATTTGCAGGCGACCCCATTTGAATTCCAGCCGACCCACCATGGGCTCCTAAACAAAACACATATAAGGTACGGTTTCATGACTTAATAAAGCTAGGGGACAGTTTCCGTCACCGTTAATCCCTGATATGCTTTGGGTCAACATTAGGATGTTAATTTTTCTCCATTTGCTGCCTCAGAATCGACTCTTGGATATGATACGTGTGCTTGAAGAAACCAGCCTTTTAATGGAAAACAGATCAGATCCAGTCAATACATTTCCCTGTGATAAAATGAATATGACTTACAGTATTACATTCCTCATGCGGCATTAATCAATATTGTTGGCAGGACGCTCACAAACTCGTCGTTTAATGTGACGTTTTGTTCCGAGTGTTCAGAACTTTTGGTGTTTAAACGCTTCTCTACAGACTCCATTTGGGGAGAAAATAGCATCCTGTCATATGAGCTTTCACAGACTGACACCACTTGAACCCTGATGTGTGTGTGTGTGTGTGTGTGTGTAGGTGTGTGTGTTTTTTCCATGCAGACACAACTCACTAACAGACAATCAAAGCACTCCTGCTGAGTTACACATTGATTTTGCTCTGATACTTAAAGACTCAATTACCCTGCAACACAAAACCTTTTAACAAATAAGCAAAAGGGAATTAATTTAGAAAGCTGCTAACATGCTATGACGACTGTGACAACCTTATTCAGTCAGTCAGCGTTTGTGCATGTTCCTATTAGCTAGCAGCGAGGGAATGGAAATGGGAGGAGCTGGACTATCGCCAGTGTCGCCCATGTGGACATGAAGAAGCATTTCCATAACCCTAGTAGATAAAAAAAAACATCTAAATATATAAGAACACCCCGGTTTTGGTCTTTACGGTACATAAAACATTCAACAATGCTGATTAAAAACATAGCAAACCAAATATGCTTGGGTTTTGAAATAGGTAGATACTGTCTAATTTGCTGCTGAAGCGTTTTGCACTGGATCTAAATGCTCTCAATACAGATTCATTGCTACACTGAATGATAAATGAGGCCCGCTATTGCTCCAATTCCCTAAAGACGTACACTAACACACATACATGCACAGTCCAGGCCACATCGCAAACACACAATCAAAGCAGGAGTTGTAGTTTGACCACAGAAAATGCCATTAGATTTTATTTTTATTTAGGTTTTTCAGTTCAGTTGTAGGTATTAGTTTAGTTTATTCATTTGTTCGTTTCCTGAAAGTGGACATCAGAATGTACAGGGTGGGGAAGCAAAATTTACAATGAACATTTAGTTGTTTTTTTCTCAGCAGGCACTACGTCAATTGTTTTGAAACCAAACATATACTGATGTCATAATCATACCTAACACTATTATCCATACCTTTTCAGAAACTTTTGCCCATATGAGTAATCAGGAAAGCAAACGTCAAAGAGTGTGTGATTTGCTGAATGCACTCGTCACACCAAAGGAGATTTCAAAAATAGTTGGAGTGTCCATAAAGACTGTTTATAATGGAAAGAAGAGAATGACTATGAGCAAAAATATTACGAGAAAGTCTGGAAGTGGAGGAAGCAACAAAAAACGTATCAAAGCTTTTATTAAAGCTCCCAAATCCAAAATCCTAAAGGATCCAACCAAATCCATCCAGATACCAGGTATTGCCAAGGCTTAAAGCAAACTACCCAGATGGAAATTATGTATGAACACAGGATGGTGCTCCAGCCCACGCAGCTAGAAAAATACAAGATTTCTGCAAATCCAACTTTAGCAATTTTTGGGAATCATGTTTATGGCCACCTTCTAGCCCAGATCTAAACCCTCTGGATTCTGCTATTTGGAGCGTTTTAAAACATGCTACCAATAGAACATCACACAGCAATGTCGACTTTCTTAAAGATACTATTAAAGAAGAATGGGAGAAGTTGTCACCTGAATATTTGAGGAACACTTGCGCAAGTTTCAGGAAGCGTGTGAAGGCAGTTATTGAGAAAGGAGGACACATAGAATAAAAACATTTTTTATTATGTCAATTTTCTTGTGGCAAATAAATTCTCATGACTTTCAATAAACTAATTGGTCATACACTGTCTTTCAATCCCTGCCTCAAAATATTGTAAATTTTGCTTCCCCACCCTGTATGCATAAATGCACACTACATTTTCAAAGCAACACCTCCATGACTGGAAAGGAGCAGCAAGAAGAAAACATGTCTTATATTTGTCTGCCCCCTAATTGAACAAGGCAAGGCAAGGCAAGTTTATTTGTATAGCACATTTCAGCAACAAGGCAATTCAAGGTGCTTCACACAGGACATTGAAATACGACAGGAAAAAAGAAACACATTTAAAACATTCTAAAAGAAACATGTAAAAGGTGATTAAAAACAGCAAGTAAAAAAAGACAAAATAAAAAAATAAAAAAATAAAATAAAATGAAATGAAATAAAATAAAAACACACACATTAAAGTAAGAGTTGCAGTGCAGAGTTTCAAAAGAGAATATAAAATTTAAAAAGTCAAAAGCCTTTTAGTCAAAGGCAGCAGTGAACAGGTGAGTCTTTAACCTGGACTTATAAGAACTCAGACTCTCAGCAGACCTGATATTTTCTGGTAGTTTGTTCCAGATATACGGAGCATAGAAACTGAACGCTGATTCTCCATGTTTAGTTCTAACTTTGGGAACACAGAGCAGACCTGTACCAGACGACCTGAGTGGTCTGGATGGTTCATACTGGACTAGAAGGTCTCTGATGTAACAATTAAAAGAAAAATAAAAAAAATGGTCAGCTTTCACCTAAAACTGATTTCCAACAGCCTACACCAACAATACTTTGATTTGCTGATAGGAAGCTAAACGATAGACTATTTTTTGGAGAAGAGGTGGGACTAAATAAGTCATACTTCCTCCCACTTCTTTTCGAATATGCAAATGAAGTCATACTTTGTTTTCATGTATATGTACAGGTTTTTGTTTGTTTTGTTTTCTTATAAGCTGTTTCATTTGTAAAGACTAAGTGGGATTACTTGGTTTTGTTGCATATTTGAAATAAATAAACTAAACTAAATTATAACAGCAACAAAACAAACAAACAAAAAAATAGCACAAATTTATGAGCTCAAAACAATTGATCACTGACATCCAATTTAAGTTTTGAGTGCATATTGACATTTTAGCACTTTTATGAGCGCAGAAGTAGTTTGATTTTGAATCTTTTACTGGTTTTTATTTAGTTTCTGGGTTGGGATGAGGAAAGGTTTGACTTATAAAGGTTGAAGAATGAAGGAATGTCTCACATCAAATAGAATTTCTTTAAAAAAGGAAAAGTCCCATGTTATGCAAAGCTATTTTATCCTTGAACACTATTAACTATTTACATCGGAGGGAAACTAACCCAGTTGCCTGAATAAAATATTACCATTGCATACTTCTTATTTTGTTGAAGATTTTGACCTTGTTCATTTTTACTTTTATCAATACATATACATTTTAGTGTTTTAATAGTTCATGGTATTTTTCAACCTTCAGTACTAGATATGTGAATAAACACACAACATATATTGTAAATATAGCATTTTTTGTGAATATGGTTAGGGAAGGACAGGACTTCATATAATATAGAAAAAGTTGAGTTAAAAATTAGACACATTGTATTTGTTTATTATTTTCAACTAAGCCACAACCTTTTCCTAACCCTAACCAGTGTTTTTACAGCTGAAACCCCATTACTCTAGATCACAGGTGTCAAACATGTGGCCCGAGGGCCAAATCTGGCCCGCCAAAGGGTCCAATCCGGCCCCTGGGATGAATTTGTGAAATGCAAAAATTATAATGAAGATATTAACAATCAAGAATTTGAAAATCATTTTAGATCAATTCAATCTGAAATGGGTCAGACTAGTAAAATACTATCATAACAACCTATAAATAATGAAAAATGCAAATTTTTGTCTTTTTTTTAAGTGTAAAAAAGTAAAATTTCACAAAAATGTTTATATTTACAGACTATCCTTTTGCAAAAAATGTGAATAACCTGAACAAATATGAACAATATGAAATTTCTGAAGAGACGTATGTAGAATTTTACCAATATTCTGCCTGTTACTAAATATTTTGTGTATTTATAGATCCACTGTGATCTGTAAGTTGTGATTCACATGTAGAAATGATAAACTAAGGCATAATATTGTTAAAATTGCACTTATTTTTCTTAAGAATTTTCAGGTTGTTCATATTTGTTCATGTTAGTTTCAAGTACAGTTCGTAAATGTAAACATTTTTATTCTGGAATTTTACTTTTTTCACTCGAAAACATAGAGAAAACTTTGGTGTTGACATTATAAGTTTTTAACCTATTATTTATAATATTTTACTGGTCCGGCCCACTTTAGATCATATTAGGCTGAATGTGGCCCCTGAACTAAAATGAGTTTGACACCCCTGCTCTAGATGCAAACTCCTCATAGGGGCAAAGTTCTGAGTTTTTGTAAATCTCTACCCATCTCATGTTTACTGAAGACAAAAATATTGGATGTTTCTACAACAAATTACACTGAACTTGCAGGTAAAGTATAAATATAGCCACATGTTTGATTGAAATTATGTTGAGAGTAAATGTATCTGTTTTCCAGAAATGTATAATGAAAAAACAAAAATGAAATTGAACTTTCCTGCAATCCTACTTAATTTTAGTTTGTGTTACTGAACAAACAATAACTCAAACTATGAATTATGAAAGAGCTGCAGCATCTGAAACTGACCACAATGAACATTTGAAAGATAAACAGTACCACAGTGCTTCAGTTTCAGCTTCACAGTTTGTTAAGTCTTTTATGGATTGTGATTGTCCGTCAATACACCATATATTTTTTATTAGTAATTTTTTGGGGTTTTATTTTCTTATCAATTACAAGAAATTTCAGGCAACCCCATTTGAATTTCAGGCGACCCCGACCCGAAGGTTGAAAAACACTGGGTTGGACTGTTTGTAGAGATTAGCTAACTCCACTTCTAAGCTATTGTCTGTCTAATAATAATAATAATAATAAACTTTATTTGTATAGCACCTTTCATACAGAAATTGTAGCCCAAAGTGCTTCACATTGATTGAAAAAATACAATATTAAAATACATTAAGATTTGATTAGAAATACAATAAAATAAAAATAAATATAAAAACAGTAAAATATTTGATTATGCATAGAATTTTTGAAGTGCAACAAATAAGATGAAATTTGAAATACAATAAAATAAAAAATAAAAACAGAAATACAATAAAATAAAATAAAAATAAAAACCACACATTCCTGGTTCCTGAATTGTGACCCCATTTTTATCTAGGTCTAGGTCGTGTAAATCCAGAATAACTGCCCCAGACTTCTATATCTGTTCTTCAACACCACCCTTCTGCTCCTCTACAGCAGCAACAACACTTGCTACCATTAGCTTAAAAATGCAGTTGGCTCAAGTCGACAACAGACCTCACAGCACAACAAAGCCTTAACATAAACACACGGCCATACACTAAACCTACATACTGAACCTTTCTTCAGTGCTGGTTTTAGTCTCAGTCTCCGTTAACAATAATAACTCCGGTTGTGTGCAGGAAGGTTATATCACGCTGCCTCTGTGGACTCGAAGTTTTCGGGGCTTGAAGAAAGTGCCGGGTTACCTGCAGAGCACCAGACTGTTCTGCTGCTCTGCAGGTACGTGTCTGTGTGTGTGTGAATGAGACGAGGTCCTCCCTACTGACAGTGCAGAACAGGTGGGTCCTGCAGAGGAGTGTGCCAGCACTGCAGAGGTTGCATCGACGGAGGCGGGGAGGGGATCAGTCAGACGAGGAAGCGGGAACCACGGCACAGCCAGGCACAAAGCATCACCTCACTCTCGTTTCTCATCACTCTCTAATAAGCTTTACCTCCTTTCATGTCTTTTCCCCTCATTTCTTTCTTTCTTTCTCTGAATCATACATCTCAGCTCTCCCTCCATGTTGCTATTCTCTCATCTCAGCGTGTGATTCACAGGGAACAGTGATACAGAACAGCATTCAATGGGCACTCGAGGCCCAGACCTGCTTCAGGCTGCAGCAGGAAAGGAAAAAAGGTATTTCTGGAGCATCCAAAAAAGCAAATGAGTCCGAACCCAAATGCAAGGAGTAAATACAAATGGGACAGAATTAGCTTGGACTGGAACTATGCTTGTATTCCCTCATATTAACAGGCAGAGCAAAAGGGTCAGGATATGATTAAGAGGAATTTAGAAAAAATGTTTTAGTTTCTCATGTAATATTTTGATATGAAAATGTCAAATTACAACCAGATGGTGCAAAAATGAACCTATTAAAGACACCAAGGCCTCACTGATTATGTTGAGCTGACATCCACACCCATATTCTACGATTGTTACCTCCACCGGGTTATGTTTTCATCGGGGTTTGTCGGTCTGTCTGTTAGCAAGATAACTCAAAAAATTATCGACAGATTTGGATGAAATTTTCAGTAAATGTTGATACTGGCACAAGGAACAAATGATAAAAATGTAGTGGTGATTGGGGTAGGGGGTGGGGTGGGGTGGGGTGGGGTGGGGGGGGTTATTTGTTTGTCTGTCTGTTAGCAAGATAACTCAAGAAATTATAGACGAATTTGGATGAAATTTTCAGTAAATGTTGATACTGGCACAAGGAACAAATGATAACAATTTTGGTAGGGGGTGGGGGTGGCAGTCTTCTGGATGTGTGAATAAATAGTGTATCGTCTTTAGATATTTAACACGGGCTGTAGTGTCGCATTATATAAGTAGAAAAGCACTCGGAGAGCGCAGACCTCCACCACGGCAGCTCAGTCACCCACCCCCCCCGCCATCACCACCAAAATTTAATCATTTGTTCCTTGTGCCAGTATCAACATTTCCTGAAAAAAAGACAGACACAGACAGACAAACCCCGATGAAAACATAACATCCGCTGTTACACCTGGTGGAAGTAATAATGGTGCAATATGTAATAATGTCATATTTTTTCACCTCATTATGTAATATGCCACATTTTGTAATACAATTTTTCAACACATTTTGTCATAAACTTGGCTGCATTTTGTCAGTAATACTTAATTAGTGCAGCTTTTGTTTCTAGCTTGCAAACACATTCTCCATTATAATGAAAACAGTTACATTTGATTTAGGCTTGACCAATGAATCATCATACTAGTTTTTTAAAATGAATTCTAATTAGGCTGGAATGCTAAATGTTGTTCTGCTGGTATGATAGTTTTTCCAATTAGAGCATCAACTTCAATGTTTTTTGATGGTTTATTACATAATGCACCAAATAATTACATTTTCTTAAAAAAAAAAGTCGCATTTGCATTTTGTAATAACTGTTGCAATATTAAATAAGTTATTGTGAAATGTAGCAAAGTTTATTACAAAATGCGGTCAAGAATTTTATAACAAAATGCATTGTTATTACATAATGAGGTGAAAAATTGTTACGTTATTGCATATTGCACCATTGTTACATAATGCAGCGCTAAAGATTAGACATTTTATTATATTTTAGAGTCCCGCTGCTCTTAGAAAAACCACCTAGGCCATCATAGAAACAAGTTTATTATACTGCAAGCGACTTACATTTTCAATCTTTATAGTGTTATGTTAGTTTTTAAGTGTTTTAGTTGATTTTACATTAGAATTGCTTCAGTGTTTTAATGGCTGTATTGTTTCCTGAATTTCTCTTTTTTTAGTGTAATTGTCCAATTATCGTCAGCTAATGCAAATGACGACATTTCTGAGATTAAATAAACTACAGTTTCAGTCCATTTTTGGATTTCTTTCAGGGTATGTACATACTGACGGTAGACGCAAACTTCCTAATATTGTCTTCTGCTCATGTTTGAGTATGTCACCTTCATTTTCTACAATTTCTTTCTTTTTATTTTTACCTCCGCCAAGGAGGTTATGTTTTTGCCAGGGTTTGTTTGTTTGTTTGTCTGTCTGTCTGTTTGTTTGTCTGTCCGTTAGTGTGCAACATAACTCAAAAAGTTATGGACAGATTTGGATGAAATTTTCAGGGTTTGTTGGAAATGGGATAAGGAAGAAATGATTAAATTTTGGTGGTGATCGGGGGTGGGGGGGCCCACGGGGGGGCCCACTGATCAGCTTTGGCAGAGGTCTGCGCTCTCCGAGTGCTTCTAGTTACTTATGCGCAGATGTAAAAGAACAAAATAAATTAGAACAAGTGGTGCCAAGTGCAACAAACTCCACCCCTCGCATGTATTGTAGTTTATTTTGGCATCGATCCAGCTGATGACATCATCTCTATGTGTGTGCTGATGTCAGCAGATCAATTTCCTCTATATATGTGCCAAGTTTGAAGTAAATTGAAACAACATTGATGTTTTTATAGACGTGAAAATTTGCCCATTATAAGTAAATGGAAGAAAAAAAAGATGTGAAAAAATTTCATAAAAAATTTGAACTTTGACCTACTTTTCCCAAAATGTAATAAGATCTATTCTGGGTCACAGGTAATCTATAAACCCAATTTGGTATGAATTCAACCAGTAGTTTTGTTGCTAGAGTGTTAATAAACAAACAAACCAAACCAAAAACAATACGCACCTCAGAGGAGAAATAGCAAGTATTCAAAATGTTTTATTCCTTCAGCTATCACACTTTTAAACTCTGATAGCAGCCATTTTAGTCATTTTAGTCTTTTTTGGTTTGTTTGTTTTGTTTATTTTATGTTAGCAGAACCCATAGGGTCTTTTAGTCTGCATTAGTATTTATTGATTATTTATTGTTGATTATTCAAATGCATTTATTTGTAGTTGCTTTCAATGTATTTGTGCACTGATTTATTTATGTTTGTCACATTGCACTTTGGATGTGGGCTGATGTCTGTGGTAAGCTGCAAATGATTTGCCCGTATGGGATAAATAAAGTTTTCTGAATCTGAATCTGAATACCCCTTGCCTCCCCTTCGTGGGGGGGATAATACACAACAACAATAATAGTAACACCTTTATCCTTATCCATCCTCATTCCAAACTTAACCTTCTGAGATTAAAACTTGGAATCTGCCTACATATGCAGAACCAAAACAAAAGCCCACATCCCTGGTCACACCTGGTTTGAAACATTATAAAAGACCTGGATATCAACAGGCTTTTGCTTTGGGTCAAACGTTACAATGACAACCCTTTTAAAATGATGCTTGAACAAATGAATGAGGGAGGTCACCACAATTCCACCACTACTAGAAAACTCTGAAAATAAATCCTATTTTTAATTGGAGTACGCACCGCTGCATGGAAGCAAATTATCAGCAGACCATTCATTTTCATTAGACATGTAAACAACACTACACCAATGTCCTGTTTTGTGGAATGAGGGCAGAAAATTTCATGTTTTTTAGTTCACGTTAATATCATCACTATTAAATTTCTACATTGAGCAAAACAAAAAAGGATTTTTGAGTATCCTTCAATCCTGTTCGGTGAAAGCTTGCAGATGGTGATGCTGAAGGTTTACTCAAAGGTCAGAGCTCCTCATGAGTAATATGTGTCTTACACTGTGGATCTTTTGGGAATATTCAAGGTGAATATGATCCTTTACAAGTCTCTTGAAAGGGATTTGACTGTTACATAAACAAGCATACAGAGTACAGAAAGAGTTTGTTACTCTAAACATCCGCATCCTTTTCAAAGATCTATCATGTTGAGTGTGTATGCAGTGTATCTGATAAATGAGTCTGCTAATATGTGCATGGGTAGGGGTGCATATGTAGGTGACCATGAATATGCATGTTGGTAAACTGGTATTTACTGAACATATGGATGTGGGTAAGATTTAAAAAAAAAAAAAAAAAAAAACATGCTGCAGTGTTAATTGTTTTGGGTGGGATGTGCATCAGTGCGTTTCCCTGCCATGTGTTTGCAAGTTCAGTTTGTAAGACAGGTATTTAATGATAAACACCCATTAAAGATCACATGAGTAGGAGGGTTTTCTGATTATCTGACATGACAATTAAAAGAAAAAAGAAAAAAAAAAAGAAATAGGTGAATGTTCATTAAAGAGCAGTGTGTGTTTAGAGGAAAACATGAACTTAAATCCCACCTGCTGGATATTATATACATTAGACATTATAACATACAGTGCTTGAACTGGTGTAAAAATTAATGATGTGTTTTAAGGTCTGCTTCCAGCCCGAATACATTTTACAGTAAACCTGACTTCTTGGGGCGGGCCATGGCTCAGTTGGTAGAGCGGGTCGTCCAATAACCGAAGGGTTGGAGGTTCGAATCCTGCTCTGTCCTAGTCAGTCCGTTGTGTCTTTGGCGCAGGACACTTCACCCTCCTTGCCTCCAGTGTCACCCACATTGGTGTATGAATGTTCGGTGGTGGTCGGAGGGGCCGTAGGCGCAAAATGGCAGCCATGCTTCTGTCAGTCTGCCCCAGGGCAGATGTGGCTACAGATGTAGTTTACCACCACCAGAGGGAGAATGTGAGCGCGAATGAATAATGGGTCAATAATGTAAAGCGCTTTGGGTGTCTAGAAAGGCGCTATATAAATCCAATCCATTATTATTATTATTATTCTCTGAAACCCCACAACAAACCCCGCCCCTGTGCATGTGCTGATGTCCGCATATCAAGTGCCTCTATATATGTGCCAAGTTTAAAGTAAAATTAAACAAAATTGATGTTTCTATAGACATTTGAAATTTTGTCCATTATAAGTAAATGGGAGAAGAAAAAAGATGTAAAACATTCATAATTAGGGATGGGAATCGTTAAGAATTTAATGATTCTGATTCCATTATTGATTTTGCTTATCGATCCGATTCCTTATCAATTCCTTATCGATTCTAATTGGGTGAGGGAATAAAAGAGTGTAAATGGGTGTGTTTGCATTAACTGTCTTTTAAATTTCCATCTCTGCACAGAAAATATAACATATACAGTATGTACAAATAATAAGAACAGATGACGCTGGGCCCAGTTTGGTGGGGGCGGGGGGGGGGGGGGGCACGCAGTGAAAATAAAACTAAAGACACTTTACTAATTCCTCTATTGCCGCACGTCCACTATGTCGAACCAGCTCGACTCGGCTCGGCTCGTCTCCTGTTGTTGTGCACCTCATTTCCTTTCCCCTATCTTCAGAAACTTGTATTTGGGTACGACATTAGTTGCCCGCACCGAACCTGAGCTGGGCCCGGCGTTCCCTCTGCCGCTACATTCACAAGCGTCGCTAAGTTGTGTATCAAATACGTGACATTCCTGTAAATGAATCACATGCTATGGACAAATGTTTTATCATACTGGAGGGATTTCACCCTTTTGAAGACATGGAAGCTTTGACAGTGTTCCAAGTGGACCTGGTGTCGTCTTTTTAGACCGTTTCTGCCTCAACACCATGCTGGCTACGTTCTGACCAAAAATATGCAGTGTATGAGTGACGTCATCGCGCATGCGCAATGAAGGCAGACTTGATAAGCAGAATCGTCAAGCAGGCAGGCAAACGATTCCAAGGAATCGAGCTACTGGGATCCGGTTCTCAAAAAGAACCGGTTCTCGATTCCCATCCCTATTCATAATAAATTTGAACTTTGACCTATTTTTCCCAAAATGTAACCACATCTACTCTGGATCATTGGCAGTCTATAAACCCAATTTGGTATGAATTCAACCAATAGTTTTGCCAGAGTGTTAACAAACAAACAAACAAACTGAACCAAAAACAATACCCCTTGCCTCCCTTTAGGGGGTGGGGTAAAAATTTGGGATTGTCATTATTTATAGGTTCTTATGATAGTACTTTACTGGTTTGACCTACTTGAGATTGAATTGGTCTTTACATGACCTCTGAACTAAAATGATATTGACACCGATGACTGTTAATATCTTCTGTGTAATTTTTATACTTCCCATATTCATCCCATGGGCTGGATTGGACCCTTTGTCATGTCGGTTTTGGCCCGCGAGCCGTATGTTTGACACCTGTGCTTTAAAACGTTCTGCTTGCTGCTTTTCCAAAATCCAATTTACAAGTATAATCATGATCAAAACTTTGTAAGAAAAGAAAAAAAGACCAGCTTTACCTTAAAGATTTAGATTCTATTTGAGAAAGAACCAGTTCATGTTTGTACAAAAACGCTTCAGTCACATAAAAGTGTTAAATGAGCCTTCACTTATCAAATCTGGCAAAATACTGTTAGAAAACCTGCACTGAATGTTGAAAATCATCCCCACCACAGCGTACAGCCCTGGAGACTGCAGTGTAAATGCCTTGATGTGTTAGAGTTGGAGCTAAGTCAGATAAAGTCACTGCTGTAGAAATAATATCCTATGTATAATTTAGGACTGTGCTTTAATTGGAGTGATCAGAGGCGTGGCACATGATTCGTGAGTTCGACACTGAGGAGAGACTTTCCTGAGTCCTTGCTCGCATGAATTATATCTTTAATGCATGTGTGTGTCGGTTTCAGAGTGAGAGAGTTGGAAGCGAGCGAGAGAGGTAGAATCAGAGCCAAGTGAATGAGTAAGCAGGCGAGAGACGCCGAAAGACTGACACAGACTAAAGAGAGAGAAATGTAAGGCCGGAAGTGCTATTGTTGCACCGCCGCACTGAGAATTGTGTGTTGGGAGTTTGTTCTTCTCTGCATTAACTATTTAGGTGAACAATGCCTCAGTAAGATGAGTTTTATCAGGGAGCTTGAGAAGAGGCTTTATGCAAATGATGGTTAAATGTGGCTCCAATCACCCCAGACATAATAAAAAGATGATGAAGTGTCAGTTTAAGCTGATGGTCGGTGAGCTCCAGGATGATACTGGACATTCCAGAACATCACAGATATGCTCATCACTTACACCCTGCAAGAAGACTTCAGTCAACAGGCAGTGGCAACTTACTCATCCCTCACAACAGATCCAAGAAAGGGGAGGCAGCTTTTAAACCCAGCAATGCACTTTTGTCCTCTGTAGGGGACAAAAGTTTGACTGTTTTACTTAACAAATGCTGTCCATGGGAAAGGATGTTCCATTAATTGTTTATATCTGATGGTACATTGATTGAAAGGGTGTCTTCCTATAAGTCAGGGGTGTCAAACTCATTTTAGTTCAGGGGCCACATTCACCCCAATATGATCTCCAGTGGGCCGGACCAGTAAAATAATACCCGTGAAAAAAGTAAAATTACATTATGATAATGTTTATATCTACATCGTTTCCTTAAAAATCTGAATAATGTGAACAACTTGAAATGTCTTAAGAAAAACAAGTGCAGTTTTAGCAATATTCTGCATCAGTTTATCATTTACACATGTGCATTACAACTTACATTACAATTACAAATACACATAATATTGATAAAATTGCATTTACTTTTCTCAAGACATTTCATATTGTTCATATTTCTTCAGGTTATTCACATTTTTAGTAAAAGGATAGTTTGTTAATGTAAACATTTTCATGTCATTTTACTTTTTTTTTTTACACTAAAACAGAGCTAAAATCTCCAATTGTCATTATTTATAGGTTATTATGACAGTATTTTTCTGGTCTGACCCAATCAAGATCTAATTGGTTTATATGTGTGTGTAACAAGATTTATACACTATTGATTATTAATATCTTCAGTGTAATTTTTGCATTTCACAAATTCATCCCGGGGGCCGGATTGGACCGTTTAGCGGGCCGGTTTTGGCCCCCAGCTCGCATGTTTGACACCTGTGCTATAAGTACTTGGGAATATGGACTGATGAACAGCTCTCTTTTAAAGTTCATATCTCTAATCTAGCTAAGAAGCTCAAATTGAAGATTGGCTTTTATTTTAGAAATAAATCCTGTTTCACATTTTCCGCAAAGAAAAAACTTGTGGAAGCTACCTGTCTTCCTGTCATTGATTATGGTGACCTACTGTACAGACATGCAGCAACCTCTACTTAAGGAGGCTCGATTCAGTACATCATGCTTCTTTACATTTTATTTCTAATGCAAAATCTCTCATAAAAATAGAAGACCCTCCCTGATACAATTAGACTTGCCACATCAGTAGACATTTTTAAAAACAGGTTAAAAACGTACCTTTTTTCAACAGCGTTCTGTTGAGTTGTGTGTGTGCATGTGCAAGTTTAAGTGTGTGTACATATGATTGTTTACTTGCAATAGCGCTCTCTTTTGTATGATTGTTTTTTTTTATGTTATATACCTGCTGTGGATCACACTGAGTCTACCTCATGCATGAAATGTGTTCTATAAATAAAGTTGAATTGAACTGAAGTGAATACAGGCCAAACACACCCCATCCTGCTCTATGGGATTCTATGTGTTATTTACCAAAGCAGGGGATTTGGAAGTACAAGACTAAACTCTCAAATCAACATGGATTTAGTCATTTTTTGTACAATATTAGAGTCAACTGAGTATTTCTAACATTTCAACAGTGTATGGTCAATAATTTACATCAAATGTAAAGAGAAAGGCTTCAGTTTCAGCAAAGTTAAAGGTAAGAAAGGGAAACTGAAGTGTTTCTGTATTTTTTTTTTCTTTTCTTGTTTCTTATCGGTTTTAAACATATATAATGCAGATCTAATGTCAGTTTTAAATAATATACTCCATAACCCATTGTGATATATTAACAAAAGATGACATGGATATGTGTAAGTGAGAGGATTTGGAAGTACAAGACTAAACTCTCAAATCAACATGGATTTAGTCATTTTTTGTACAATATTAGAGTCAACTGAGTATTTCTAACATATCAACAGTGTATGGTCAATAATTTACATCAAATGTAAAGAGAAAGGCTTCAATTTCAGCAAAGTTAAAGGTAAGAAAGGGAAACTGAAGTGTTTCTGTATTTTTTTTTTCTTTTCTTGTTTCTAATCGGTTTTAAACATATATAATGCAGATCTAATGTCAGTTTTAAATAATATACTCCATAACCCACTGTGATATATTAACAAAAGATGACATGGATATGTGTAAGTGAGAGGATTTGGAAGTACAAGACTAAACTCTCAAATCAACCTGGATTTAGTCATTTTTTGTACAATATTAGAGTCAACTGAGTATTTCTAACATATCAACAGTATATGGCCAATAATTTACATCACATTTAAAGAGAAAGGCTTCGATTTCAGCAAAGTTAAAGGTAAGAAAGGGAAACTGAAGTGTTTCTGTATTTTTTTTTTCTTTTCTTGTTTCTAATCGGTTTTAAACATATATAATGCAGATCTAATGTCAGTTTTAAATAATATACTCCATAATCCATTGTGATATATTAACAATAGATGACATGGATATGAGTATGTGAGAGGAGTCAGTCATTGTAACATAATAATAGAATTATTACCCGAGCTGGTGAACAAGAGTTTAACAAAAGACCCGTTTATTCCCCTCAGTGATACCAACCAAACACTTATCATAAGAAAAATGATGTTAATATTGGACTCGAGCTCATCTTAAGATATTTTTTAAACACCTAAGGGAATGTGCTCATCCGCTGTGTTTGTGGGGCTCCTTTTATGAGCGCTTAAAGGAAAGGAGAGCATTGTGATCTCGCACACGAGGAAATATTCGGTGAGCTGTTTATGTGTGTGTGTGTGTGTGTGTGTGTGTGTCAGCCCGTTGATCTACGCTGTGTGTTTGCAGCGCCGCAGTAGCTCTGCTGTTACTCCTCTTTTCTAATCTTAGGTAGAGTTCAAAACAATGTCACACTGACAGCTCCACGTTAGTCAGAGGGACGCGGCTGGCCAGCAGCACGCCAAGGACAGATGAGCTCAGACACACACACACACACACATCTGCACACACCCATGCATGCACATGCAAACCGCTGACAGTTAATGTAAGCCTGTCTAATGCAAGACAAAAGAACAACATTGATCTAAAAAAATAATTTGCATAATTTATAGAAAGTAGTGTGTAGTGTATCCGTGTGGGCATGCGTTTATGTGTGCAGTCTGAAATTACCCCGAGGCTAAAATGTGTTTCATAATTCCCTTCACCTTTCTGTGCCCTAATACAGAATTATTTAGAATGACTGAATGTGTATGGTACATACAATATGTGCAAGTCCCGCACTGCACCACAAGAAGCACTGTCATTAAACAAAGGGTCGTTTAATCTGAATGATCTGATTAATCAAAGATGCCATGGCGATAATTCCCATAAAGCCACACTATCTTTGCTTTGTCTTGTAGATGTGGTAACAGGGGACTTATCCAGCCATCTGTCTTGTTTACTCCTGATTTTCATTCTGCTCCATGCACAGTACTTTGACAAAAATTGTTCAGACAGCATACATACACTGTTAGCTGTCGTATAAAAGCCAAAACACCTCAGAGGAAGGTCTTTGTTGGGATAATAGGGGCTAACATTCCTGCTCTGACACCAATTTGAGGCCAGGATTACACTTAATAATGTTGAGAGTGCTACAAATGTATTCTGACAGAAGGTGTAAGCGTCAACATTACAACAGTGGGCTCCGACGTGACGCTCTCTGGGGAAATCTCTCAGATGATGCTGACAGCTAATCAGCCTCATGAAATACACTGCTGATTTAATAATTGTAGTCATTTGGTAACTTTTCAAACTTATTTCTGGTAAGGGTCAGTGTGTGGGTGAAGTCAGTCCCTGGTTTTAATGGAATGGTGGCAGCTTGATGATGGGAAAGAGTAAAATATATATATACAGGGTGGGGAAGCAAAATTTACAATATTTTGAGGCAGGGATTGAAAGACAGTGTATGACCAATTAGTTTATTGAAAGTCATGAGAATTTATTTGCCACAAGAAAATGTACATAATAGAAAATGTTTTTATTCTATGTGTCCTCCTTCTTTCTCAATAACTGCCTTCACACGCTTCCTGAAAGTTGCGCAAGTGTTCCTCAAATATTCGGATGACAACTTCTCCCATTCTTCTTTAATAGTATCTTCCAGACTTTCTCGTAATAGTTTTGCTCATAGTTGTTCTCTTCTTTCCATTATAAACAGTCTTTATGGACACTCCAACTATTTTTGAAATCTCCTTTGGTGTGACGAGTGCATTCAGCAAATCACACACTCTTTGACGTTTGCTTTCCTGATTACTCATATGGGCAAAAGTTTCTGAAAAGGTATGGATAATAGTGTTAGGTATGATTATGACATCAATATATGTTTGGTTTCAAAACAATTGACGTAGTGCCTGCTGAGAAAAAACAACTAAATGTGCATTGTAAATTTTGCTTCCCCACCCTGTATGTATATATATATATATATATATATATATATATATATATATATATATATATATATATATATATATATATATATATATATATATATATACTGAACAACAAAAGAAATGCAAGTATGTTTCGGTATTGGTTTATATGGGAGTTTTATTATGAATATTGGTTTCATATGAGATATTTATATCCAGCTGTGAAATTTACAGTGGGTCTCTCTTGCTGTCCTTGTAGCACTGAGTTGACGGTCACGGAGATGGGCCAAGCGAATATGGCGACCCTGATTACGGGTGGTCACACGTGGTCTTCCGGATCTTACTGATGGTGGACTCGTGCACTTGCAGACGTCTGGCAATGTTGCGAGCCATTAAACCAGCATCAAGCATACCAATGGCGTGTTCTCTCAGATTATCGTTAAGGCGAGGCATCGTGGTAATGCAGTAACTTTTGAATCTGACCATTTCTTTTTATAGCCCCCGGATAAACAAAGGGAATTGCCACTTCCATTTGTTGCTCCCACTACCATATCACTCAAAACGTACCGCACCGCCGATACTTTGTACACGTGCTCAACACCACTCGTGGTCGTGTTTGCCTGCAAACACACGCTCCAATGGTTACAACTCACTTATTGTAATGTGTATCTCAGTTGACAACTCAACAGGACAGCTGAACTCTTGCCTAAATTAACGACCAAAACTTGTGTTTCTTTTGTTGTTCAGTATATATATTATATATACATTTTGATTGGTGCAGAACTCTGTGATTCTATGTAGATATGATATAGCTCCGTTACATTTACAGAACCTGTAAAATTAAACAGTTATGTTGTTAATTGAGCAGTTATATTAAATTTATGGGATCTACTTCAATAGAGCACTTGAGGAACTTGCAAAAAAAAAATTCATAATTACCTCGAAGAGAAGTTACCTTGTAAATTTGGGATGAATAAAGTATCTATCTATCTATCTATCTATCTATCTATCTATCTATCTATCTATCTATCTATCTATCTATCTATCTATCTATCTATCTATCTATCTATCTATCTATCTATCTATCTATCTATCTAACAGTGCTGACTTTATACCAAATATTGTCATGTGCTTTATAAATCTGCAATGACCAATAGTAATTCCTTATTGCACAGAAAACCAGCAGTGAAATGAAAGCTGAAAATGTTTGCTTACACTTGGATTTCTGGTATTTTCTCCCAGTATGACTGTGATCACATATTTTATGGCTGACTGGTCCGCAAGAAAACATACTGTGATCATTTTTCATAAGATGACGAAGACAAATTGTAGGTACTTTTTGCATCCCCTTTTCACTGATGTACAAAAATGAAAAACTTTCCATGATTTTTCTCAAGGTTCTGTAAACAAATATCTTCCATTGTGTTTGGAAAATATTGATTTCATTTTATTTATTTATTTATTTATTTATTTTTAGTAGAAACAATTCACAATATGATAGCTAAAAGTTAATTTTCATCCATAGTTCCCTGGTGATACACTCTTCATAGAGGTGTAACAAAAACTTACAGTGAATTAAACCCTTACACTTTGAGATAAAACACAATCAACATTATAAGAAATTAAAACTTATTTCCCAAAACAAATAAAAGAGTTGGAACGCATTAAGGAACACATGATCAGGAATCCCAACACGTTAAAACACACACTTCATTAGTAAAACAACGATTTGTAAGCTGAGACATCGATCTCTATAATAGATCTATTAGTCATTCAGGCCTAATGGCTCAAATGCTTTATAGCTATAAGTGATAATGGTGGAAGATCTAAAAACCTCATTTATATAAAAACATAATGTCAGACATAATAGCACCCAGGAGTACAATAGAGTTCAATGTAATGTTTGGGATTTAGGACGCTGACGTGTTTGTGAATATTTTGGTCATTTTTCCACATTCAATACATAAGAGAAGGGCTGGTTGAAATCACAATGTAGATGATCATTGATTCTAATTTGGAATGTGATCTGCTTTATAATGGATCACACAGATACTGGCATAAAAAATAAATGAGTGCATCATCAAAACTTTCTTACGAAGATAAAATCCACTTTAAAAGACACCTTTATCGGTGTAATTATAGTATTTTACAGTGTTGCAGAGTGTTACTGTTGCTAGCACAGGATGCTACGCTAGTGAGCACAGGTCCGCACTAAACTGTTTGTTTTTGGTCAACATTAACCTGCAGAGAGTGTGTAGCATGTTATATCCTACTGTTGAAGAAATACTGACAATGATGAATAGCATAAATGCATGAGCTCTGGTTCTGGCTTCTGAACTCCATCATATAATGAGTCTGATTTACTCAGATACTTTAGATTTATGTTACATTGTGTGAAAATATTTTTTGATTCATTATAAGACTAAGGACAATATTGGCCTCCACTGTCAGAAAATGATGAGGTTGTTTATTTTAAGAACATATTGTTAAAATATTGGAATAATTTCAATCAAAAATTATACATTAAGTGGTGCCAGGCCCAACAAACCCCGCCCCTCACATGTATTGTTGTGTATTTTGTCATCGGTCCAGCTGATGTCATCATGTCTATGCATATGCTGATGTCAGCATATCAAGTGCTTCTATATATGTGCCAAGTTTGAAGTAAATTGAAACATTTTTTTTTGTTTTTATAGACATTGAAATTTTCCCCATTATATGTAAAAGGGAAGAAAAAAAGATTTTAAAAATTCATAAAGGATTTCATCTTTGACCTAATTTTCCCAAAATGTAATCAGTTCTATACTGGGTCACTGGCAATCTATATATAGTTTTGCTGCTATAGACATGTGAAATTTCATCCATTATAAGTAAATGGGGGAAAAAAAGATTTTAAAAATTCATAAAAATTCTAACTTTGACCTATTTTTCCCAAAATGTAATCAGATCTATACTGGGTCACTGGCAATCTATAAACCCAATTTAGAATGAATTCAACCAATAGTTTTGCTGCTGGAGTGTTAACAAACAAACAAACAAACAAACAAACAAACCAAAAACAATACCCCTTGCCTCCCCTTCAGGGTGTGGGGTAAAAATGCAGTTTTCAGTTTCACTAAAGTCACAAAGCTATCTCACACAGTCCAACGTCTAGAAACCATAGGGCAGTGGTTCTCAATCTTTTTCTGTCGGGCCCCCCTTTGGAGCACGAAAAATCTCCAAGCCCCCCTCAACCCCAACAACATTGTACCTGTGGTGCAATTATTACTTTTATTGAAAGAAACATCAATATCGTAAGAATACTTTTTGCTTTTCCTTGAATAATTTGTTGTGCAAATTAAAAAATAAGGTAGATTTTTGATTGAATACAAATGAACTCAACAATACTGCTCCCTGAGACATTATTTTTCAAAATAAAAATAGGAAATGTGTAATTATCTTACAACTATTACAATAAGGTAATTTTTTTTTTTTTAGAACAACAAACGCATTTTTGTAACAAAGATGAACATTTTAACAATATCAGTGGCTGCAATGAGAGCCCGTTTACGTTGCACATCTGAGAACATCAAAGCGTAAACTGTGCAAAAACAGAAACATTGCACATTTTTCTTTTCCAGTCCAATCCTTGTCCATTCTCCAAACCTAAACTCTTTGTCTAGTCTAGTGACAGATCACTATGGCAGTAGATTTGTTTGTTGTACGTCCTTAAAATGAGTCCAGGGTGCTCCAACGCTAAAACATTAGTTCCACCTGCTGCATGTTCGAACCTGAAGAAAAAATAAACACCTAGGAATGATCCCATGCCCCCCCTGGCAAGCCTTCGCGCCCCCCTGGGGGGGCCCGCCCCACTTTTTGAGAAACACTGCCATAGGGAAACATAGTTTGGTTGTAAATTATCTACATTTTATAGGAGGTGAGAAAATTGTGATATAGGTCATAGATTGTGATTTTACCTCAGAGTTTAGCTGCTACCAAAACTAACTCATCAACATGCAATTCCACTGTATTAAAATAACCTGTAAAAACAAAGTAAATAATGAATAAGCACGTCAACCCTTTGAGTGCTAAAGTCACAATATTGCAACAAGCAACATATCTGAATGAAACAGACCATACTGTAGCTCCAGATAGAGTTACCAAATCTTGTCATCGCCTCCCACCAGTAAATAGCGGACATGTGCCCCTTCAATCCTAACACCATTTCAAGGCATGTTTCTATTCAAAGTGAAGAAGAAAATCCAGTTGGAAAGGCATGGTCCAGAGCTGGTTTGGTAAGAAACTAAGTAAAGTTGATTTAGTTTTAGTTTTGATAGATAAGGACACATTTGGCTACTCTGCTGCTTGGCTAAAAAGCTATTAAAACTTTCTGCATTTTACTTTCTACTAAAAAACAAAAACAAAAAAAAACAAAAACACAAAGAAAACTTCTATGTAAATATATTCAACGTTCAATTTTACTACAAGTTACCCAATATAATATGGCTGCTGCCCTGTGATGAAACATTATGTGTGAGTCAATGAGTCAGTTTACTCCCATCATAAACTTTGGGTCATACCCAATATTTTTCTGTTTACAGTCTGCCTTTATCTCTGAACACTTCCAAGCTCCAGCTTTTTCAAATCTTGATGCCAAAATTGAATGTGTTTTAGAAAAAAAAAAAAAAAAAAACAGGGTCTAAAGGGTTAAATCCAATCCAATCCAACTTTATTTGTAAAGCACTTTCAAACAACCACAGTGGACCAAAGTGCTGTACAGAAAAATAAATAAAAAACAAAATAACAGAGTAAAATACAAGAATAGATTAAAAATAAACAAATAAATAAACGAAAATAGAGAAGAATAGATAAAAACCTGAATAAAAGAATAAAACACAAGAATAGATTAAAAACACAATAAAGCTAGACAACAACAAATAAGAACAATAAACCAATGCCAAATAAAACAACTGAATAAAAATAATACATTCAAACATCTCGCATGGTTTCAAAAGCTGAGGAGAAAAGATGGGTTTTAAGAAGGGATTTAAAAACAGACAGAGTGGAGGCCTGTCTGACGTGGAGAGGCAGATCGCTCCATAGTTTAGGAGCTGCTGCAGCAAAGGCACGATCACCCCAGAACTTGGGTTTAGTTTTTGGTACACACAGGAGCAGCATATCAGCTGACCTGAGAGAGCGGGGGGGTGTTAAGGCTGCAGCAGCTCGGAGAGGTAGGGCAGGGTGAGGCCACTGAGGGATTCAAAAGTAAATACAAGAATTTTAAAACTAATCCTAAAATGTAAAGTTATGTTAAGACCATGAGTTTATTCTTGACTTTGGAAGCAGTAGGTGGCAGAAGTATCCTCCCATGAGCTGTATTCATATGTATTTTACAGTTTTAATAATGCACTCATATTAACCCTTAGGGCTTAATCACTGAAACACATGACATTTTCAACACATCGTAACGCCAGAAGTCGTTCATGTAGACCACTGGAGAGAACTGCATTGGAAAGTGTGAACTTGAAACACTCGCCCACCTTTTATGTGATGTTGATATAGCAAATACAACCGAGGATATGACAGTTTGAGCTCAGAGCAAACAAACATGGGGCGGGCGTTCTATTTCTTACCATATCTTTGGCATTTTTTGTCCTTTTTCAAAATAGAAAAAACAGCCAAACCTGTGGATTCAAATCCACAGACCACATGCAGAAACTAGGAGGACTGAGGGAGGGGCCGGTGTAAAGATATGCTTTTATGTCAAATATTTGAGTATAGTTTAAATTTATTGCAATCTTAATTTTATATACCTAATATTTGGAACCAATATTCACTTTTAAAGTCTTTGAAAAGGTTCGTTAAGCATCTTTGTGTTATTTATGCAACAAATTATATAGATTTTTCAAATCGGATTTGATATTTTTTGTGTGTTTTTTGTCCTTTTGTGTTGATATAGTAGGTTAAATAATAGGCAGATGATATAGATGAAGTTGTGCTGAAAAAAAAGATACCAAACTAGGGTATAATAAACATTTCTTTATATAGTATATAAAGGCAAAAATCAAAGGGAAAACACTTATGTAAAGATATGCTTTTATGTCAAATATTTGAGTATAGTTTTCATTTATTGCAATTTTGATTTTATATGCCTAATATTTGGAACCAATATTCATTTTTAAAGTCTTTGAAAAGGTTCGCTAAGTATCTTTGTGTTATTTATGCAATAAATTATATGCATTTTTCAAATCAGATTTTATATTTTTTGTGTGTTTTTTGTCCTTTTGTGTTGATATAGTAGGTTAAATAATAGGCAGATGAGATAGATGAAGTTGTGCTGAAAAAAAAGATACCAAACATGGGTATAGTAAACATTTCTTTATATATTATATAAAGGCAAAAATCAAAGAGAAAACGCCTGTGTAAAGATATGCTTTTATGTCATATATTTGAGTACAGTTTTAATTTATTAGGATTTTGATTTTATATACCTAATATTTGGAACCAATATTCACTTTTAAAGTCTTTGAGAAGGTTTGTTAAGCATCTTTGTGTTATTTAAGAAATAAATTATATACATTTTATATTTTTTGTGTGTTTTTTGACATTTGGTGTTGATATAGTAGGTTAAAGTGAAAAAATAATAGGCAGATGAGATAGACGAAGTTGCGCTGTAACAAAAAGATACCAAACATGGGTATAGTAGACATTTTTTTATAAAGTATATAAAGGTAAAAAGTACTTAAAAGTGGCCAAAATAGGCTCAGACCCCTAAGGGTTAATATATTATTAAATAAATGACCTGACTCTAATATCTGGCAGACATTGTTCAGGTGGACAGTCACTCTGGTACTAATCTGACCAAAAACAAACACAACTGTCCAACACTTGACTGTTCAGAGTCTTCTCACCTGACACTGTTCTGGGCTTCATTGATGCTTTGATGATCTCGTGCACACGTCTGACCTGCAGCTCTCTTACCTCTTGTTAACGATAATAGAAAAGGTCAGTAACACTCCTGGGGAATACCATTTCGCCTCTGTCTTTAGGCACACTGCGTGACCTTTAGCCCTTTCTGATGGTATTTCAGACACATCTCCTCTGTTCCTCAGCTAAAATCAGTCACCACTTCAGCAACTTCACAACCGCGGAAATCAAATTATCAAGCTCCGAGGGCAAACGCAGAAATTAAATCCTGTTTGTATGCTCGTGATATGGTCTCTTTTCTAAAAATCTGTTTTATTTCTTTTTTTTTTTTTTTTTTTCCCCTCCCTCTCCCTCACTCCAAATCTGTTTTCACTCCACTGTGCTGTGAAATTTCAGGACAGCTACCCAATTAATTTCCAGCCACTGGTATGTCAGTCCTATCACTGCAGCCAGCATTACTGTTGACATGTTCGAGAGCGCTTCTGGGATGTATGCCTCATCCAGCACCACTGACGGATAAGCCCATGTGTGCATTTGAAGAGGGCGGAGAGGGTGGGGTGGGGTGGGGGGTAATCCATTCTAAACATATTTGTCGCCTTCAGCACGCTGAATCCACACATTCCTCGCCATGACTAAGACTATCAGCACAAAGGAAGCACAAATGGTCAAGGTTGTGCGATGGCTGTCAGTTATTTTCTCCTTCAATGGGATTACAGTGTCTGGAATGGAGGGGGGGGGGGGGGGGGATAACCTGAAGAATCTGGCGAGGGAAGATTATGTGGAAATTGTGTTATTTAAATGTGTGAATGCAAATTTGAGATAAGACAAATGTCCTTTTGTACATGTTAAAGGGATGTTTACTAGTGAAGCGCACCAGAATAAAACAGCTCTACAAGATGTCAACTGATGAATCAAACAGACTGAATCAAAAAAACGCCTGTTCTGAAAGCCTGTCTGCCTTTTTAGAGTAAAAACCACAAACCATGTCAGTAATAATACGCTGTGTTTCTTTGATCTTGCTTTCTCTTTACTACTTCTGTCAGTACGCCGCACTAATTGAACTCTCGGTGCCACACAAGGCTGCTTTTCCATTATATTCATAGATACTGACTGTGTGTTTGGAGCGCTCCTTGTATTTTTAATCTACTGTATAAATGCGTGTCTTTAGGCGGTAACAGGCTGTCTGTAGAATGTCACTATGTCGCTTCACGTACTCGTTAGCTGTCATGTTGTTGTGTGTAGGTACGCTGTACTGTGTGTGCATTAATTGTTGAATCAGTACAGCACACACTGAGCTCCTTTACATGCACACGAATACTCCGATCTGCAGTTATCAGATTTCAGATCATAGAAGTGATCATGTAAATGGTAAAATCTGATATGGTTTATCAAACAATGGCAGTAATCTGATTATGAGGAATCAGATTAACACACCTGGGATTCAACTGAAGACTCCAATGTATACCTGTTATTATATATAGGCAAGGGGTATTGTTTTTGGTTCGGTTTGTTTGTTTGTTTTTTAACACTTTAGCAGCAAAACTATTAGTTGAATTCATACCAAATTGGGTTTATAGATTGCCAGTGACCCAGAATAGATCTGCTTACTTTTGGGGAAGAGTAGGTCAAATTTCAAATTTTTTATGAATTTTTAGAATCGTTTTTTCTCCCCATTTACTTATAATGGTCGAAATTTCAAATGCATATAGCAACAAAACTATTAGTTGAATTCATACCAAATTGGGTTTATGGATTGCCAGTAACCCAGAATAGATCTGATTACTTTTGGGGAACAGTAGGTCAAAGTTCAAATTTTTTATGAATTTTTAGAATCATTTTTTCTCCCCATTGACTTATAAGGGTCAAAATTTCAAATGCCTATAGCAACAAAACTATTGGTTAAATTCATACCAAATTTGGTTTATAGATTGCCAGTGACCCAGAATAGAAGCCAACACATTTTGGGAAACATAAGTAAAAGTTTCAATTTTTACAGAATTTCTTAAGTCTTTTTTTTTCCCCATTTACTTATAATGGGTGAATTTTCACGTCTGCAGCAGCAAAACGGTTGGTTGAATTCATACCAAATTCGGTTTATAGATTGCCAGTGACCCGGAATAGATCTGATTACTTTTGGGGAACAGTAGGTCAAAGTTCAAATTTTTTATGAATTTTTAGAATCATTTTTTCTCCCCATTTACTTAAAATGGTCGAAATTTCAAATGCCTATAGCAACAAAACTATTGGTTGAATTCATACCCAATTTGGTTTATAGATTGCCAGTGACCCAGAATAGAAGTCAATACATTTTGGGAAACATAGGTAAAAGTTTCAATTTTTATAGAATTTCTTAAATCTTCTTTTTTTTTTTCCCCGTTTACTTATAATGGGTGAATTTTCACATGTCTGTAGCAGCAAAATGGTTGGTTGAATTCATACCAAATTCGGTTTATAGATTGCCAGTGACCCAGAGTAGATGTTATTACATTTTGGGAAATGTAGGTCAAAGTTTCACTTTTTACAGAATTTCTTAAATCTTTTTTTTTCCCCATTTACTTAAAATGGGCGAAATTTCAAATGTCTATAAAAACATTAATTTAGTTTCACTTTACTTCAAACTTGGCACATATATAGAGGAAATTGATATGCTGACATCAGCACACAAATAGACATAATGACATCAGCTGGACCAATGACAAAATACACAACAATACATGTGAGGGGCGGGGTTTGTTGTGCCTGGCACCACCTGTTCTGATTTATTTCATTCATTTACATCTGCTCATGTGTAAAAACAGAGAGAAAGAAATTGTAGAAAATGGAAGTGACATACTCAAACATGAGCAGAAGACATTATTAGGAAGTTTGAATCTACCGTCAGTATGTACATACATACCCTGAAAGAAATCCAATAACTGATTGAAGCATCTAAACCAGGGTTGTTTTTTTTTATTATATTTCTGATATGCATGTAAACACGTTAGATCTGATTATTACAATTATTTGAATCCTCCCATTTATTGGATTTTCACATGTAAAAGGATTTCTGAGCATATAAAACTGGACACCCTTCACTGAAGCAAAATATCATAATGTGGAAATGATCGAAAAGTTGTAAATGTTCTTAATCTACTTTTATGCTGATCTCCAAATTAATTCTTCTCTACATTTAACCCCTTCTAAGTGATTTACCATTATTTATTCTCTTTTGATTTTCCAGTAAAAATGTTGTATTTTCCTTTATTAAATTACTGATTATGTGGATGTTCATAAAAGCTCAGGGTAAAGTTTATTACATCAAAACAGAAAACTGAAGAAAAAGTTATTTTTCAACAAAGTATATCATTAACCGAAAATAAAGACAAGCATATACAACCACTGTCATTTGTCAAACTACATGGGTTTTAGTGGTGAATCAATGTTGCAGAAGATGAGGGTGTCTGAACATCCAAATAAGACCCATTTGATATCATGGAGAAGCTGAGAAACTGCCTTTTATCTGAATTATTTAATGTATTGATAGATGATGTGATTCAAGTTATTAAATATTTTATATCAGTAGATGCTTTCAGTCGCTGCTATCTGTTTAGTTCTTTGAGGGTTGATGTATAAAAGTAAAAGTACAATGACCCTTATACTATTATGTATGATATTTTTTGTATTAATGTGTAATTTTGTGCATTTTATTGCAGTAGATGTTTACAGTCGAGTTCATTTGATCTACTTTATAAACTTCTGGCTAGTTTAATCTATAGGGTAGGCTACAGCAATGGATCATACTCTATAACTTAGGGTCGGGGCCCAAAATAGGTCATGGAGCTGTTTTTATTGGGTTGCTCATTGTCAGAGTAAATAAATAACGTTAATATGATGCACAGCCCAGCCCTAAAAGTCCACACCTGGACTTAACTGAGCAAACAGTTCAGGTCCTTCCATTGGATAATTACTGCAGTGATTAATATGTTTCAGTCAGGGAAAAAAAAAGTGCTTTAACCCAAACTGATGCAGTGAGTAGCTTCTCATTTCTTAAACAACCGTGGGTTTCATACAGAGCATAAAGACTGGACTGTGATCATGTGGTCTGATGAGTTCAGACTGACCCTGTTCCGGAGTATTGGGTGCATCAGGATCATTACCCATCATGCCTAGTGCCTCTAGTTCAAGCCTGTGGGGGCAGTGTTATGATCTGGGGTTGATTCAGTTGCTCAGGTTTAGGTTCAGTCCAAACATTATGGAAATAAAAGCTGTGACTTTGGCTCATGTTAAAGAAACTACAACACAATGAATGCATGCTAGTACAGTCTACTCTCGTTAAACCGCCCGCCGTTATACCTCCATTTTCGCTCACCGCCGACCAAAACCATTGCACAAAAATCCCCAATGCATTATTCCATAGCACAAACAACACTTATACCATTGATTTCCCGATCGTTATACCGCCAGCGTGATTGCCATCGAGTACACATAATTTTAACAATGCACTGAAACAAACGCGCCAGACGCTGATCGCTGTCATATCAGTACTGGACTCTTGTATGTTTTGTCTGTCTTGTGTGTCACTTCCTGTTTTATTTTGTAGTTTTTCCCTCATGTGTCTTGTCTGGTGTCTTTACTTCCTTTTGTGTTTACCTTTCACCTGATTACCTGATTCCTCCCATATTATTTCCACCTGTGTCTCATTGTCTTCCCGCCCTCTTGTGTATTTAAACCCTGTGTTTTCCCCTGTTCCTTTGCCAGTTTGTGCTCTACAACTCGTTGTATTCACTTACCAGCGTTTCTTGGATCCTGTTTGTTCGTCTGCCGTGTTTGACCTGTTTTCGTCCCTCGACCTTCGATTCAGCCTGACCTTTTCCTGCCTGCCTGTTCCCGACCTGGTTCGTACCCGACTTCGTCTCTGCCTGCTCCCTTTATTACCTCAGCTTCCAACGATAACCTGTGCTTCGACCTCCGCCTGGATTACTACCGTGAGTTTGCTCGTCCCCCATGTACCGTCGCTTGTATGACTGCCTTTCCGTGTATGACCTGGCTTGTTTTTTGACCACCCTCTGTCTGTCCCTAGTGGGGATTCCGTTGGGGTTTTCCCGGCTCGGCCAAGCCGGTCGTCTGCTGTATCCACCCGCAGCCCTGACGTTTATCCCCGGAACCAGAGGCTCCACAGAAATTATATTATCTCTGTGTTGTACCTTATTTCCTGTGAAAGTGTTTAACAAAAACACTAAACCTTACTGGGTACTTGTGGTCGTGCTTTTGGGTTCAGCCTTTGTACTTAGCGTATCACAATCGCGACGAGCTACGAGTAGGTCTACGGAATGGCCACCGTTCATTTATCGCAGAACACTCAGTAGGTCAGGATGTCGGAAAGAGGACGTGGGATTAAGCCAAAGCCTCAAGATGATGGGGTGTCATTTCCCGACACGGTATAATAATGCTTAAAATGTTTCCCCACTTTAAATGATCCCTTACAACATAACAGAATCAAGATTCATTTAAAAACGCAATTAGGTTAACGGAGGCAGCATAGACGTCATATAGTAAAGACATGCACACTATGGATGCAACCCGTTGTAACGCCATTTTCGCTATACCGCCAATTTGGCCGTGAACGGAAGTTGGCGGTATAACGAGAGTAGACTGTACTTGTTAATGTGTTCTATTATTGGAAGCTCCAGGGATGAATCTGGATTCAGATCGGTCTCAAAGTTGACAAAATTTATTCAGATCACAAATAAGATGGACACTCAGCGCTAAGCACTCAAAAAACAATGAGCCCTGAACCTTGGATGAAGTGTACATTTACTTTCCCTATGGGCGGGCTTGCCTGTACAAATGGGTTGGTCTTTAACTTAGCGTTAACAATAACTACTTAATATTAAAACAATTCATCCTAAAACTTCAACATCTAAATTAAAATTATATTTCATATTAAAGTGGTCCTATTTTTACTAAACCCACTTTTATTAGTCTTTGGTACATTTATTTGTGTATTTGGACCCTAATAGTTCAAAAAGTTTGAATTTGAACCCTCCAGGTGCTGCAAAACTATCTTTATATTCATTTTGGCAAAAATCAAGTGGATTTCTTCAACCTGTTTTAACCCTTGTGGGTCTGAACCTACTTTGGCCGTTTTTGTGTATTTTTGATTTTGCCTTCATATACTATATAAAGAAATGTTTATTATACACATGTTTGGTGTCTTTTTTTTTTCAGCACAACTTCATCTATCTCATCTGTTTATTATTTTTTCACTTTAACCTACTATATCAACACAAAAGGTCAAAAAACACACAAAAAATATAAAATCTGATTTGAAAATGTATATAATTTCTTGCATAAATAACACAAAGATACTTAACGAATCTTTTCAAAGACTTTAAAAGTGAATATTGGTTCTAAGTATTAGGTATATAAAATCAAAATTGTAATAAATTCAAATTATACTCAAATATTTGACATAAAAGCATATCTTTACATAGGCGTTTTTGTCTGCTCCCCCTTCCCCTCCCGTTCTTCCCAGTTTCCACATCCGGTTCAGGTGGGGATCAATCTCACCCTTACCTGTAATGCTAATGCATTCTGTGGATTAGAATTCACAGATTCGGCTAGTTTTTTCCATTTTGAAAAAGGACAAAAAATGACAAAGATATGGTCAGAAATATAATGCTTGCTTTATATCGCTATAACACTATATTGCTTGTTTGCTCCAGTTTCAAAACATCATATCTCCGGTGATATTTGCTCTATTAACATCATAGAAAAAGTAGGAGAGTGTCGACTTCTGATGCTACGACGTGTTGAAAATGCCATGTAATTCAGTCACGGAACCCCTAAGGGTTAATTTCCTGAATGTACCCTTACATCTTGGTTAGGTGGTATTTAACATTTTGTCCAACCAGCTTTGACTAATCATGTTAATACAATGTTCTTATAAATGAGACAAGTAATTAAAAGTTGTGTGTTATTATGCTTGGAGACAAGGTAACACATGTTGTCCTGGAGGTTTTATGTTGCTAAATCTAACAGAAAATTAGCTTTTTTTTTTAATGTAAATTCAGACGTAAATATCAGGAGAAAACATGGCACAGAAGATCATTAACCCTTTCATGCACACAGGTCACTACAGTGGACAGCTAATCTACAGCTGTTCTCTTGTATATTCATGGATTTTGTTGTTCTTTTCGTTGTTGTTGTTGTTTTTTTACACATATCTTTATTAAAGTTTTAAGACACTACATATCTTTTCTGGCATGAATTGGTAAGATTATGTAGATCTCTCCTGAGCATAAACCCCCAGAATCACAAGCCCTCCCCATAGTTTTCACACAATTTACCAGTAAATACATGTTTCTGTGAGTCAAAAATTAAATGTGTGGTGTCCAGCTGAGTGGACATTTTTGCAACTTCATGAAAAACAGGTTCATAAGAATTTTTATGTATTTTTTTTTATTACAATTTTTTTTAATGTATTTTTTAAAAAAATTAAATTATTGTTATTTTTTTAATTATTATTATTTATTTTTCAGAAGAAAAAATTAATTGCATTGTTTTTTTTTTTCATGCCTGAAGAGGAATAAAAACACTCAGGAAAAAATGTTGATTAAGGTTCTCATAATTGCATGAAAGGGTTAAAATCAGGGGTTTGGTGCAGGAACACGCTTGGGCTTAGCTGTTGTCTAATTGGCAAACAGTTAATAGTAGAACAAAAAGAGTGGGCATGTTTCCATGTAATGCAGTGTCAGGAGTGCAGCCATGTGGAGAGGCATCATGACAGCAGTGGTATACAATATCTCCGCCTGTCAGGAAAGAGTCAGGACTCAGGGATGTTTGTGCTTGTTACTGCCACGATGACAAAGCATCTTGTTATTTCCCATCATTTTACACAGTATAACAAAAATACGAAACGTGTCACGAGGTTGAGCTACTGTAAACGTGAGCATTTCCTGTCTGTTCGCTTCATTTTGTGTGCGGCGGAAACTACGCGTCTGCTTCAGTCGTACATATTGACTGGCCTAAATAAGGCCGACGTGGAGTTACATCCCCTCACTTCCAGGCTCAGAAATCTCAAATGCCACATTTTCCATATCATATCCTAAATCTTCAGCAGACTGGCCTCTGGAGAAACACAGAATACTTTCCTTTTTACACTCTGCTCTTAAATGACACGTCTTTTCCTAAATGCCACATTTCACCACAGCAGAGGTGGGTATCAGAGCGGGAACAGTAGCCTTTGTTTTGTTTTTTTGTTTTGTTTTGTTTTTTCCTCTTCTTTTTTTATTTAAAGCCTTGCACACTGCAGTTAGGCTGTCAACCTGCATGAACACCAAGGTAGAAAGGCCAGGAATAGACATAACAGACAGCTGGTGACAAAAACACAAGCGAACAGGAGGAAACAACACCTGCATTAACAACACACACTCCCTCTAAATCATCAGGTTCACTTTATCTCTGGTGTAAAAAGTTTTACTTAAGGTGACGAAAGCAGGAAACTCATGAGACCACGACTAATGGCTTTGGAAGCATTGTGCAATTTACATTATCCACACACTAATTTAAGCCGTGTGGGTGGGAAAGTCAGACTGAAAATATAGACCTACTTCAGTTTTACATACTAATACTTAAAGCTGTAGGAAAAACAGCAGAATGTGACGATATACACTTTCCATCTGCATCTCTCTCCTATTGGGTCCAAATCAGGAGACTAAATCTAACTAGAAATGACCTGACACTAGAGGTGGGCAATATATACCACCTACGATAATCACAGGTGTCAAACATGCGGCCCAGGGGCCAAATCCGGCCCGCCAAAGGGTTCAGTCTGGCCCCAGGGATGAATTTGTGAAATGCAAAAATTACACTGAAGATATTAACAATCAAGGATGTTAAAATCATTTTAGGTCATTTCAGTCTAAAGTGCATCTGAGCAGTAAAATACTATAATAATAACCTATAAATAATAAAAACTGTAAATTTTTCTCTTTTTTTAGTGTAAAAAAAAAGTAAAATGAACCAAAAACATTTACATTTACAGACTAGCCTTTGACAAAAAGTGTGATTATCTGAAATGTCTTATGAGAAGTATGTGGAATTTGAATAATATTCTCACAGTTATTTAATGTTTTGTGTATTTATAGATCCACTGTGATCTCTAAGTTGTGATTCACATGTATACATGATAAACTAAGGCGTAATATTGTTAACATTGCACTTATTTTACTCACAAATTTTTAGGTTTTTAGCATGTTATGTTCAAGTACAATTCGTAGATGTAAATATTTTCATTACGGAATTTACTTTTTTCACTCAAAGTTCTTATCCTATTATTTATATTATTTTACTGGTCCGGCCCACTTTAGATCATATTAGGCTGTATGTGGCCCCTGAACTAAAATGAGTTTGACACCCCTGTCGTAAATGTTGATTTGACGATGTGTAGTTTTACATTAACGAGTATTCATACTGTCTCGAAATGAAAACAAATGGATGGGGCATAGACGGTAAAGGAGAGGTGCATGAAAGTCCTCATTGGCTGAATGTGCGCTTCAGAAGCCAATCAGCGGACAGGATTCAGTCTCATGGTGACTCGGCGACACCCAAAACACAACATGGCCTCACATGGAGGAAATCTGCAGGAGTCTACCGTCTCAGCAGAGGATTTCATAGCAGACGTGGGTCCACATCACTAACCTGGAAATGGTTCAGTTTGGACAAGACTGATATCAGTTAAAATAACGTTATATGCATATACGCAGTGGCGCAGAAAGGGTCCCCTAGGGCCCCAAGCAAAAAAAAAAAAAAAAAAAAAAAAAAAATATATATATATATATATATAGACACACACACACACATACAGGTGGGGAGGGGCAATTTGGACACAGGGGGCCCCTTCAGAGAATTTGAGACAGCTAGTTGTTACTGCACCTTCTCACTGCCGCTGTGTAGTGAACTTATTTTTTAGACTGTTTGTGTCAAGTATGTTGGTCCTTTGGGGGGCCCCTGCTGGCTTAGGGGCCCCAAGCAGCTGGCTGCCTTGCCTAATGGCAAGCTGCACCACTGCATATACGTATCATGCCCCATCCAATACAAGGTCCTCCTCCTCACCTACAAGTCCCTCCATAACCTGGCCCCTCCCTATCTCACTGATCTCCTTCAGCAGCACTGCCCCACCCGCCGCCTCAGATCAGCCAACACTAACCTCCTCACTCCCACCATTAGGACAAAGCACCGGACATTGGGGGACTGAGCCTTCGCTGCAGCCGCCCCCACCCGATGGAACTCACTCCCACAAAACATCAGGAACTCAGACTCAATACAAAACTTCAAATCACTACTCAAAACTCACCTGTTCAAACTTGCATTTTCTTGAGCCTCTTTCTTTTCTGTTCTTTTTGTTTTGATTGTTTGTGAAGTGTCTTTGAGTGTCCAAAAAAGCGCTATATAAGTGTGATGTATTATTATTATTATTATTATTATTATTATTATTATTATTATTATTATTACGCAGCTGAGGCATTGTAAATGGGGGTAAACGTGACAAATTCATGTGGAGGGGGTCCGGTGGATACAGGTTAGAAGTTGTGGAAATTTCGTGTAAGATCTGCTGTATAATAGAGGAATAGAAGCCGGGAGTCAGACATTGAAAGCTTGATAGGTTTCACTTTCGTTTCACCCCAACACTTTAACCCTTTCATGCACAGTGGTCACTACAGTGGACAGCTGTTCAAAGCTGTTCTCTTGTATATTTATGGATTTTGTTGTTTTAGTTCCATATCAGCCAACACAGTGGACACTTATGCATCATCCCATCAACTGCAATTCATACCATTACTGTAACTTTGCTATTCTAGATAAACCTGATCTGCAGTAAGATTTTTGAGTGTAAAAAATTGTGATTGTTAGACAAAAAGTTTTTTCTTTTTTCTTTTTTTTTTTTTTTTTTGCATATTATATCCATGCAGGTATGGTAAAATGTGAGAAAACATCACATTATCAGCATTTATTTCATAGTTTTCTCACAGTATATCAGTAATAAATACATGTTTCTTTGCTTCTAACATTAAACACATGGTGTCCAGCTGAGTGGACATTTTGATAACTCCATGAAAAATAGGATCATAAAAAATCAATCGCTTAGTTTTGTTTTTTGTTTTTTTCATGCCTAAATGTCTAGAATAACATCTTGATTAAGGTTCTCATAATTCATGCATGAAAGGGTTAAAAACAAGAGCTGTTGTTCTGAAACACTGTGTCTATCCTTAGATGTCCTGGTAAGCAAATAGAGTTTCACAGCATTTTTTGTTAAAAAGAAAGAAAGAAAGAAAGAAAGAAAGAAAGAAAGAAAGAAAGAAAGAAAGAAAGAAAGAAAGAAAGAAAGAAAGAAAGAAAGAAAGAAAGAAAGAAATTCACATTTTAAAGGATATTGTCAAATAACCATTATCAGAAAATTTAAAAAAATAATCAAGATTTTTTTTTTTTTGCCCATATCACCCACCCCTACCTGACACTGTTTAAGAGAAGCCCCTTATTCACAGATATCACTCACATATTTAACGCATTGCCAGTCTGACTGGTCAGAGTTTTAGGGGGGCACGGCATCTCCCTGCTCTTTGAGATCCGTCCCCCGCATGAACCTTTCTTCTAAACCGCCCCTCTTCAGATCCATTTATTTTATTTAACCTCCTAAGACCCAGCTATGGGTTTTCTGTCCACATTTGTGAACAAGAGTTTCACAACTTTATGCAAGAAAAAAAGAAAACTGTCCACCACAAAGGATGTTCCATAAAAATTCCAAAAACTGCATCTGAAAAACTGTTGCGTCATGATGTTTCCAATATAGGCACTTATTTGTTGACATTTCCTGGGTCTTAGGAGGATAATGTCTCTGTAGAATTGATTTTGTTCTGCTACAAAAATGTCATTGCCTGTACTGTATCTAATGGTACAATAAATTGATCATTAAGGAATATGATATGCTTTTTTCATAAAGTATATAAAACATTTTTTGGCTTTTATTTTTATAGACCCAATTGAAAGAGAATTTCAGGTTCACAGGAAAATCACCGCTTATCAATTAATCGTTAATAGATCGACAAGGTCAATCAACTAATGATTAATGAATTTATCGATAATTTCCATCCCTAGTTCAGATAATGAATGAATGAATGAATATTAATTTGTCTTGGAGTCAACAGCAAGTACATTTTTGTGTGCAAATGAAATGTTGAGTGCTAATTTTTTGCTCTTTGCTCAAACTACACTGTAACAGACAATAAGAAATAACACAATGTGTCCATACAATTTGTCTTATCCCTTAATCTGACTAATCTATACTGTGTGAAATACAGGGTGGGGAAGCAAAATTTACAATGAACATTTAGTTGTTTTTTCTCAGCAGGCACTACGCCAATTGTTTTGAAACCAAACATATATTGATGTCATAATCATACCTAACACTATTATCCATACCTTTTCAGAAACTTTTGCCCATATGAGTAATCAGGAAAGCAAACGTCAAAGAGTGTGTGATTTGCTGAATGCACTCGTCACACCAAAGGAGATTTCAAAAATAGTTGGAGTGTCCATAAAGACTGTTTATAATGGAAAGAAGAGAATGACTATGAG
The DNA here is from genome assembly GCF_902148855.1 of Sphaeramia orbicularis. Taxonomy (NCBI): domain Eukaryota; kingdom Metazoa; phylum Chordata; class Actinopteri; order Kurtiformes; family Apogonidae; genus Sphaeramia; species Sphaeramia orbicularis. Next base: position 15,778,071 of record NC_043970.1, read on the forward strand.
CAAAACTATTTCGAGAAAGTCTGGAAGATACTATTAAAGAAGAATGGGAGAAGTTGTCACCCGAATATTTGAGGAACACTTGCGCAAGTTTCAGGAAGCGTGTGAAGGCAGTTATTGAGAAAGAAGGAGGACACATAGAATAAAAACATTTTCTATTATGTACATTTTCTTGTGGCAAATACAGGGGTTGGACAAAATAATGGAAACACCTTAAAAAATCAACAAAATATAATTTAATATGGTGTAGGTCCGCCTTTTGCGGCAATTACAGCCTCAATTCTCTGAGGTATTGATTCATACAACTTGTGAATTGTTTCCAAAGGAATTTGAAGCCATTCTTCAGTTAGAATACCCTCCAACTCTTTTAGAGACGATGGCGGTGGAAATCGACGTCTTACTTAAATCTCTAAAACTGACCATAAATGCTCAATAATGTTGAGGTCTGGGGACTGTGCCGGCCATACGAGATGCTCAACTTCATTAGAATGTTCCTCATGCCATTCTTTAACAATTCTAGCTGTATGGATTGGGGCATTATCATCTTGAGGTGAAGGTGTTTCCATTATTTTGTCCAACCCCTGTAAATTCTCATGACTTTCAATAAACTGTCAGTCTGCCCCAGGGCAACTGTGGCTACAAATGTAGTTTACCACCACCAGAGGGAGAATGTGAGCGCGAATGAATAATGGGTCAATAATGTAAAGCGCTTTGGGTGTCTAGAAAGGCGCTATATAAATCCAATCCATTATTATTATTATTATAAACTAATTGGTCATACACTGTCTTTCAATCCCTGCCTCAAAATATTGTAAATTTTGCTTCCCCACCCTGTACACTTCAAACAACAAGAACAAGAGGAAAAAGAAGAAAAACAAGGAGGACAAGACAAAGAGGAGGAGGAGGAGGAGGAGGAGGAGGAGGAGGAAACACTACAGTATAAACCTGACTCCTGTAGGAGGATCACTGCCTCTGTAGATATAAACAGCTGAAGAAAACAAAAACACAATTCTTATTTAAGTCTATTCATCAGTATTGATAAATTCAGCGCCGTAGTGTAAATATTTCACAGCTTCACAAGTGGACACTGACTGCCTGATCGCACCATTAAACAATTGACCAGCACATAATGGATTTATAGGATCCTGCAGACTGGGAGAAAACACCGGTTGTCGTTTCTAAATTTGAACAAAACAAAGCTGCATTTCTTGGCAGTTTTTCGCTGAGGCTTCGGAACAGGACGGCCCTGTTGACCTGTTCTGACATCCTCAGCCTCAAAATGCAGACTTCAAAGGCCCCTAAACTGGGACACATCTTAAAGTGGTTAACCTATATTTCTAGGGATTCGATCTGTTTCAGATAAAACTCAAAAGATAAGTTTCCTGCAGGGCTTTATCCCACCTAGAAGTTCACATATTGGATATGGCCTGTGAGCGTACCGGGAAAAACAATGAAGGAATTCCACAGCGAGAGACACTCAGGAAGCGTGAGTGTGGGATCGAGAAGAAAGCTGAGTTTAGCAGAATCGCTTCATAAGCATAGCAGTTCCCTAACCTCAGCTTAATGGGTGACTTGATATCCTCAGCAAACAGGGATCAATTCACTCTATTTGCTTTTCATTTCCAGAGAAAATAGGTGCTTCATTCCTGGTATTCTGCAGCCAGTAGTTGTTAATGGCACAGTCCTGCTCCTTCATAGCTCCCACAAATCATTCAGCGCCGCAGCAGTTCATGCAGACGACACTAAGCCTATTAATTATATCTGCAACACCAACCAATTTACGCTAACGCCTCGATACTGAATTTATTTAGTTATATAAGACTTCGCTTGTCTGCTCGGATCACTCTTCAGTCTTCCTTGTCGTACCTTCACGTGTGAGGTAAAAGATTTTTCTGATTCATAAATGAACAGAGAAGAAATTAATATTTTATCAATATTTACATTTTTATTTTAACCCTTAGGAGTCCACGGTCACGGCCCTGGGACTGAATCATATGACATTTTCAACACGTCATAGCGTCAGAAGTCGGTCACGTACTCCACTGGAGACTACTGCATTCAAAAGTGCGGAATTGAAACACTCTCTCACTTTTTATTTGATGTTGATAGAGCAAATACAACCGGAGATACAACATTTTGAAACCGGAGCAAACAAACGATATAGTGTTATTATGGTGATATAAAGCAAGTGTTATATTTCTGACCATATCTTCGTCAATTTGTATCCTTTTTGAAAACCGAAAAAAATGGCTGAATCTGCGAATTCTAATCCACAGACTGCATTAGCATTACAGGTATGAGTGAAGACGACCCCCCCCTGAACTGGATGCATAAACTGGGAGGACCAGGGATGCGGAGTGGGTGAGAAAACCATAGAAAATGCCTATGTAAAAAAAGCTTCTATGTCAAATATTTGAGTATAGTTTTAATTTATTACCATTTAAATTTTATATACCTAATATTTGGAACCAATATTCACTTTTAAAGTCTTTGAAAAGGTTCGTTACGCATCTGTGTGTTATTTATGCAATAAATTATATAAATTTTTCAAATCGGATTTTATACTTTTTGTGTGTTTTTGTCTTTTTGTGTTGATATAGTAGGTTAAAGTGAAAAAATAATAGGCAGATGAGATAGATGAAGTTGTTCTAAACAAAAAAAAAAAAATGATACCAAACATGGGTATAGTAAACTTTTCTTTATATAGTATATAAAGGCAAAATCAAAAGTACTCAAAAACGGCCAAAATAGGCTCAGACCCCTGAGGGTTAAACATTAACATAGTAAATATTTTTACTTTATTGTTATACTCATAGTCAAAGGTATAAGTTTAGTGGATTAGTTACCATTAGCAATTACCTGTGTTCACACGTTTATGCTGCATTCCAGAGTGCTGGGAGGTGGGATAAATCTCACTTGGAGTTAATTACATCCCACCGCAAAGTGTTCCAGGTGATCCATGTTTAGCATAAACAACAAATATGGATATCGCAGATCTAAGTAGTTTACCTTGAAAACTATAGTGCACTGGTACTTTTGACTTCATTTTTATTTATTTGTGAGCCAAATTTAGTAATGTAGCATCACCTTTATTCTAGAAACAGTTTTCTTGTAGATTAGAAATAGGTAATCTGGTTAAATACATTCTGGTTTGTAGATTTCCCAGTTGATCTGGACTAAGAGTGTAATTTTGTTGTTAAAAAAACAAAAATAAAAACATGACAGAAGTCGCGTTTCCATTCGACATCTGCGCAAAACTTTACCGATATTTACTAAATGTCAAAAAAACATAAGTGCGTAATGTCAGTTTTTCCATTAAATCACAAATGCGATGATTTGTTTATTATCGCAAGATGACATGAAAAGTCATTCCATAAACATGACGATGAACGTAAATATGGTGTTGATTTACAGATATATTCATTATTATTATATATTACCCCTCTATCTCGTACTAAATTAAACAATGATAGGGTTTCCTGGTGTGTCCACACATACCGCGACATGTTTCTTCTTCTTCTTCACTTGTTGTAACGTACGTCAACATCCGTTTTTAGCTTACCGGCTGATAGGCTGTAATAGGGCTGCACGATTTTGGCAAAAAAAAAAAATCCCGATTTTTTCCTCTAAAAACTCGATTTTCGATTTTGATTTCGATTTTTGCGTAAAACTACAAAAGACAACAGAAGTCAGCATGTCGTTTTCGTGAGCAGCCAACAATGCAAGGCACTGCTCTAACCTCAAATCTGTGATGGTATCACGTGATGAACCCACAGAAGTTTATTTGTTCTTAATTAAATTTTTATTGAATGAAGTAGAGTATACACCCAATGTATACAACAAGAAAATAACACAAGTTTGCCAGGGGGAATACACTATAATACAATGTCCATATCAGAGCAAATACTTATGTTTTTTTATACCTTTTTTATACCTGCCTTTTTGTTTCCAGATTTATCGAACAGCTTTAAATAAAGTTCAACATCTTTCAAAAAATAAATAATATTTGGTTTTGTGTTACAGAACTTACATTTGTGAATGAAAAATTTAGCAAGTAAGAGGACTAAATTTATATATATATATATATATATATATATAATTTATTTATTTATTTATTTATTTATTTATTTTTCCTCTGGGTATCTGGGCCCACAGAAGTGATACCAATGTAAGTCAGTGACAGGCATCAGTCGTGTGTGCGTGGACCACGTTATTATGACTGATCCACATGTGGTTCTATTTAAACTGGGGGATCCGTGCGTGGAACAGACCGACCCAGGACACGCTGGAGGGATTCTGTCACTGGAGCTGGTGGATGTGTGTGGGCACAGGGCTGTGTGGGCTCCTCTGCTGAGGCTGATGACCCGAGACCCGGACCCGGATCGGAAGAAGACAGTACGGTACGGATCCGGGACAACGTAAGATGAGTGATCCGCATGCAGTTCTATTTCAGTTGCGGGATCCGTGCGTGAAGCCACGGCTTACATTGCTGCAAGTACTGCGGGCTCATTAACAGATTTAACGTCCGGTCATTACACGGACTTCTGTGACAGACATCTGTCACTGAGAGGAGGAGGAGCCTACGGGAGCCCGTAAGCGCGCGGCCCGCAGGCACGAGACAGATGAAATCGATTTTACGATTTCCCGTTTTTAAAAATCGTCCTAATTAAAAAATCCGATTTCGATTTAAAATCGATTAATCGTGCAGCCCTAGGCTGTAAGCTATTGTCGTCATGCGGCCTCCAGTGGCGGCAGCAGTGTTTGTCGTCCATTACAAAACTTTCAATCGTCTTCTTCTCCGAAACTACAATTCCGATTGACTTCAAACTTGGTATACAGCTTCTTTATGATGATGTCAACAAAAGTTAGTGAAATTATTTGGATCTGGATCTGATTCTGAATTTGGTGCGACTTTGAAAAATGTCCCCATTATAAGACATAGGAAGTGCCGGTAAGCTACAGGGCCATTGGTCCTATTTTTTTAATTCACCTGACTCTAGTTGCGAAAACAGGTCTTTCTGTTGCAGTTTTGCTTGGTATACCATTTGCGCTACATCCAAAAAACCACCTCTTGCCAGTACAAAAACTTTTAATTGAAAAATTAGACTTTTGGCGAAATTGTCATTCTTCCATTAGGTAAATTTTTATGTGCAAGTTATTTTGCGCAATTTGAGGGTCAATGGAAAAGCGACTAGAGATGACAAAAGGGGCAATAAAGCAACTAGCAGCACACTTGAGTCCTTCTTTGAACATAGTTGTGTCTTTAAGGCGGTAATGTGAGTCTCTCAAGGGTCCATCCTCCACCCACCAGTGTCTCCGCTCTCTAACAACTCCAGTTTAAACACACTGTTTGCATTTATGCATCTGAACACAGTTGTTGTTTCCATAGCCCTATTAACAAATTGGAGAAGAATCATTACTGATCAGTTTATGGGAACAAAATGCATGGTATTGTCTGTGTAAAAAACTCAGATTTCTTGCCGTTTAATTATCTAACAGCACTTTGAAGAGAACTTTTCAGACAGCAGACGAGCCCTGCAGCGCCGTTGTCAGATTGATCAGATATTGTTGATTTCCAGTGTCAGATTCCAAAACTCTGCATCAGTCAAACCCCGCCAAAAGCACGAATATATTACATTTCCTGCAGTATTGCTCTGTGTTCTTTACAAAAAAAAAAAAAAAAAAAAAGAAAGACTGTTGTTATTGACATGGATGTAGGATCTCATATCCAGACACATAACTGTCAAAAGCCAATACGGATGCACACGCCATCTGCAATCCTCAGATGTTCCTGACGGGCTCTGCAGTGATCCAGATGAGCGTTAATGAGCAGGACACTGAATCACTGGGAGCCACCAGCACCATTGTTGTCTTTCATGAATGTTTACTTTGCACAAACAGCTCTCTTACATTGACAACCAAACTCCATAAGCGAAGCACTAAATCATAGCAGCGTGCTCAAGTAAACGCACCCCCACGCATGAATGAACAGCCTATAAATCTGCTGGGTGGCTGGAATTAATACTGCAAGACAAATATTTTGGAAATGAATATCAACCTTATTTCTCCCTCAGTGAAAACATGCGGAACATATGGTATCCATTACAGGAAAGCGGAGTCATACAAAAGCCTCAGTGAACAGTCGAGCTGATCTCTGCTCTCGATCTACTTTAAATTCTCCAGAGTAACTCGAGGTGTAAACTCAGCTTTAAACACTTTTGTTCCCAAAATGAGATCGACTCTTGACAGTAAGGAGAAGAAAAAAAAAACACTTCGGAAATATTAGAACCACTTCCAGTCTTCTGCCAACAAAACAATGCAATTTGGGAGAATAATTTGATTCTTGTGAATTCAGGGGAACTGGCTCATGAATTTCAACTGACAAAACTTTCTCACTGTTTTAAAAAAATCCTCACAGCAACAGAAAGAACGCTCCCAGAGCCACATCGGGGTGACATTACTCCCTAAATAAGTGTTATTCTGGCAGCTGTCCATGCAAGGTTTGAGTTATGCGGTTGGAAAAACAATAGCTACACCTGATTGAACATTTGAGTGAAATGGATCAAAAATCAGACAGAAACATTATCATATTCTCTGCTCGCTGTTTTCTCCAGGTGTCTCTGGAGACCACTTTGAAATGGATAAACACCAAAACAACATCTTTTCATTAAAATGAGCAATTAGTGCAAACTCCTCAAGGACCTGTCATGTAAGCAAGCACATGGTTGAAGTGTTTAATCTGTGCAATAAATACAAAGCCTGAAGCTTTTTGGCTGCAACACAGCTGATTTCATAAACAGCCAGTGGCTTGTATGGATCGCATAGCAGCTCCCCAAAGACAGAATGATGGGTTTGGTTGTTTGGATGGATGGAGTGTGTGTACGTGTGTGTGTGTAGGTGTGTGTGATGGCGGAGGGACGGTGTCACAGTGATTTTTGTCAGCTGGTTGAAGAGTTGCTCGGTAAGGGGAAGTTCTCTCCTGCTGTGTTGCGCTCAGCTAATTAAAACTCAGCCTTTACACGTGCCTGCATTCAGATGCATATATATATATATATATATATATATATATATACGCACAGGCCCGGCAAGTTCAACAGCGTCAGGTCATGTGTTCGCTGTCAGAGAAATCCGTACTGCTAATTTTGTTCCAGCTCCTGAAAGAATACCGTGACAACCATCTCGGGCGCATGCTGAGAACCACCATTATGTAATTGATGAATTCTAAAACTAGCAACGGAACAGTGACGCAATTAACAAATGAAACACCACTGAAAACAATGATTAATGCAACGGTAGCATTAGCTTTGTTATGTTGAAGCTCAGCACAATAGCTTTCTCATGACTGTTGGAAATTCCATCGATGAACACAAGACTGCTGCCGTTGTTCTTTTAGCCCGGTCAGCTATCCGGTTTTCTCAGTGCATTTCATTTTTCATTTTCATTTTATTTATTTATCCCTCTGGTATCCCGTCCAGTAAGGCCCTTACTAAGCACCAAGTGTGCCTTTTTAGCACACTTGTGGAATAATGTCAAAAAATTTTTCATACAGTTTGTTTTTAATTCTTTTACACTTTTTTTTCTATTTCATCAACTTGAGCCGTAAATAAAAATACCAAATACTCAATAATTGTCACATTTTTTAACCCTTTAAATGCCGTGTTTGTAATGTAAACAAACCATTTTTTTGGATGCAAAAAACGCAAAAAAATTATTTTTTCAATATACTACATAAAAAGTGGATCACATATTGTTTGATTTTGGCAGCCTGGCATATGTCAATGATTAACTCCAACATCAGTTAATTTGCATTATTACCTCCGCCAAGGAGGTTATGTTTTTGCCAGGGTTGGTTTGTTTGTTTGTTTGTTTGTCTGTTTGTCTGTCCGTTAGTGTGCAACATAACTCAAAAAGTTATGGACAGATTTGGATGAAATTTTCAGGGTTTGTTGGAAATGGGATAAGGAAGAAATGATTAAATTTTGGTGGTGATCGGGGGTGGGGGGGGCCCACGGGGGGGCCCATTTCCAACAAACCCTGAAAATTTCATCCAAATCTGTCCATAACTTTTTGAGTTATGTTGCACACTAACGGACAGACAAACAGACAGACAGACAAACAAACAAACAAACCCTGGCAAAAACATAACCTCCTTGGCGTGGGGGGGGCCCACAGGGGGGGCCACTGATCAGCCTTGGCGGAGGTCTGCGCTCTCCGAGTGCTTCTAGTTATTTTTGGCGCTAGGTCAAATGTTCAAAAATACTAGCATCTGTCACCAAGTGTGCGTAAAATGCACACCTATAAATCAAACTATTAAATATTATATATTGATTTATTTTTCTGCTCTAATTTGATTTTATTTTTGTAAATCAAGGTCAGCCCTAATCATACATATCAAATGGAAGAAATAGTGCATTTTAGGCACACTTGGGAGACAGATGCTAGTCTTGTAATTTTCTTTTGTTTACAATGTTCAAATTTTAGTTGGTGGCCAGAATTTTAAAGATCATGCACAAATGAACAACTTTTGAATTCTAACCTTATTTAAATTGTGAAAAATAATATGAAGTTTTTTAACACGAAGTGCAAAGTGTGCATAAAAAGCGCACCTGGATACCAGAGGGTTATTTTAGACAGGGACAATGCACAATATACATTAAGCTTAAAAAGGAGAGATGTAGCGTGCCAGGTTGTAGCACTAATGTTAATTTCCACCTCTAGTCCCTGGGCAGGCTGATGTTATTAAAAAAAACAAAAACAGACATTAATAAAAACTAAAACATATTAAAAGCAGTAAAAAAAAATGCATTTTCATAACTCCATCTATATAAAAAAATCATTCACATCTAACCAGTCATTCTTATTCATCCCACTGCAGTCTCTCACACACATTCTAAGCATGTTTACATTACATTACATCAGTGGTTTCCAACTTTTTTGGCTCATGACCCTATTTTAGCATCACAAATTTCTGGTGACCCCAGACATTCAAAAAGGAGACTCTTTTTTTTCATAAAATTTATTTTTTGATCATGTAATAGTTTGCTATAATATGTTGCAAATAAATTTTAGACGACATTTAGTCCATATAATGTATGTATGTTATGGACGGAGGCAGAAAAGTCAGGTGTAGATTACTGCACAAAGTGAGAATTTTATTTTCCTTGGTCAGGATATGTACAGTCAGTTCAGCTTGGATTTACAAGGCTGACAATTAATACTGAACAAACAAGAACTCGAACTATGAATTATGAAACTGACCACAGTGAACATTTGACAGATAAACAGCACCAAAGTGCTTCAGTTTCAGCTTCACAGTTTGTCACGTCCTTTATATATTGTGATTGCCTCTGTCAACTCACCATATATTTTTCATTAGTAATTTTATTTTATTTTTTTATCAATTACTAGAAATTTCAGGTGACCCCATTTGAATTCCAGGTGACCCCACATGGTTGAAAAACACCGCATTACATTATGGCTACAGGTCTGGTTTGAGAGTAGCTGTTTTTTCACTATGAAGGAGAATGTGTGATAGTTTGTAATTGTTAGTAGCTCTGTTAGTAATGTATTCCACTGTCGCATGACCACACATGAGAATGCTGAATTTGCAAATGCTGTTTTGTGCCTCGTAATCCTGCACTCGCCATGTGCTGTTGATCGAGTAGTTTGAGATGTTTTTCCAAAACTCGAAGAGATAAACCTTTTCAATGGAGGAGCAGCAGAATTATGGATAACCTTAAACAAGAGACACACATTTGTTATATTTTCAAAGCTTAACATCTTATATTTGGACAAAATTGGGCAGTGATTTAACGCTCGTCTTCTCGTGTCATGAATCTTGAGAGAATATTTATACAATGACTCTAGAGGCCTTAGGGCAGATTTACAAGCCTGAGACCAACTGGTCATACAGTAAAGAAAATGTGGAACTGTCATTGCATTTAGATACCACTGGTCTACAACGAAAATGATTCCAGAATAAAAGTAATGAAATTTTACCACATGAGACTCACTGATAAAGAAAAATCAAGTCAAAAATGCTGGTTGGCTGAACTTTCCAAGATACAGCCTTGGGTCAAAATGTGAAATTCAAGAATTAACGAGAGAATGGGTTTGACTCAAAAGGAATATTTGTCTCAGAGCTACAAGATCTACTTCAAAACACTGTCTGCACATTAGAATACATTCACTTTACAGGTTCTATTTAGTGGAAGATTTATAAAACTATTATATAAATGTACATAAACCAATATATACAGGGTGGGGAAGCAAAATTTACAATGAACATTTAGTTGTTTTTTCTCAGCAGGCACTACGTCAATTGTTTGGAAACCAAACATATATTGATGTCATAATCATACCTAACACTATTATCCATACCTTTTCAGAAACTTTTGCCCATATGAGTAATCAGGAAAGCAAACGTCAAAGAGTGTGTGATTTGCTGAATGCATTCGTCACACCAAAGGAGATTTCAAAAATAGTTGGAGTGTCCATAAAGACTGTTTATAATGGAAAGAAGAGAATGACTATGAGCAAAACTATTACGACAAAGTCTGGAAGATACTATTAAAGAAGAATGGGAGAAGTTGTCACCCGAATATTTGAGGAACACTTCCACAAGTTTCAGGAAGCGTGTGAAGGCAGTTATTGAGAAAGAAGGAGGACACATAGAATAAAAACATTTTCTATTACTTCAATTTTCTTGTGGCAAATAAATTCTCATGACTTTCAATAAACTAACTGGTCATACACTGTCTTTCAATCCCTGCCTCAAAATATTGTAAATTTTGCTTCCCCACCCTGTATGTGTAATAACACTTAATCATATACCTTGAAAACATCAGCAAACCGGCACTTTTGTCATTTATTTTCCAATTAATCTTATTAAAATACGTAACATTTAGCACATTTAATCTCTGAAGCAAATCATTTCTAAAAAATTGTAGACCAGTGTACTCAGTACTGAGAAAACAGTCGCTGTGAAATATGCACGATCTATTCTATACAGAACCAATCACAAGTCTGGGGGGGCGGGTCTTTTGCAATGTGTCATACGCACTGACTTCTTTTTCAAGTCAAAGTCAGTTCCAAATCCGCAAATCTCTTGATTCAAAAATATGGATTGAATTACAGATTACACCCCGTATTCTGACGTTTCTCTGACAAAAGCGTCATGTCCCTTTTATCTGTGATTGGTTTACTCGGTGCCTGTTAGTCCCGCCTTCATATTTGGATTCAAGATTTCCCTTTGAGAAAGATGGATGGCTAGCCAGGCTACTCGTCTTTGTCTTTGCTTAGAGTTGTTGTAGAAAATCTATACCACAGTGCATTTTCTTTAGAGGTTTTTGGCCAATCACCGAGGATTTCATACATAAGGAATTGCAAACATGACTTACAGGTTTATTTACACAGTTAAGGTTCAGTCAGATGCAACTCTACTGCTCCACTGAAACCAGAATCAGACAACAGCTGCATAAAGAATGTGTTTAATGTCAAATTTGTTTTTTTTTTTTCTCATGCAACTTGAATGAGTAGCCCTGCGATGAACTGGCGACATGTCCAGGGTGTACCCCGCCTTCGCCCATAAGTAGCTGGGAGAGGCTCCAGCGACCCCCGTGACCCTGTTGAGCCGCATTATGTAATAAATTCCCATTATGTAATAAAAGTTCAAAATGTAATAAGAATGTCACGTCATCTTGTAATAAAGCCGCATTATGTAATAAACTGACGCATTTTGTAATAAACTACCTCAATGCATTATGTAGTAAATTTTTTCGCATTATGTAGTAAGTTATTACAATTTGAGAAATGTATTACAAAATGCACTTGACACATTTTTATTTTCAGAAAAATGTAATGTGCTAAATTAATCTTTAAACTGTGTGGTTAAAGTTCTGATTACATTACCTGTAGCTCCTGCGACTAATTTCTTCTAAACTGCTCTGAAATTATATTAATTTGGATTGTTATTACATAATGAATCATGTTATTACATTTTTTAAAATAAAAATGTGTCAAGTGCATTTTGTAATAAATTTCTCAAATTATAATAACTTACTACATAATGTGAAAAAATTTACAACATAATGCGTTGACGTAGTTTATTACAAAATGCATCAGTTTATTACGTAACGCGGCTTTATTACAAGATGATGTGACATTCTTATTACATTTTGAACTTTTATTACATAATGGGAATTTATTACATAATGCAGTTCAACAGACGCTGGTGAGGGTAAAGTGGGTTCAGAAAATGAATGAATAATTGAACTTGAATGAGTCACAAAACTTTAAAATTCAATCACAATTTGTTGATCATACTAAAGTTTTAACCTTTGTCCAGACTGTATACCGAATAAAGACACGGGTGTAGGACGTTTTAAGATAGAAATAAATCTTCCATTGTACCTGCATACGAGTTGGATGTGTGAACACCTTTTTCCAAAAATGTGGTTCATTGTGTACAACGCTGACATGATACCTTTAATCAAAAAAAAAAAAATAATAATAATAATACTTTCCTTTTAGAACCTTTAAAATTAAACACTAACATGAAAAACTATAGAATCCCTTAAAACTACAAACCGGAAGACTTAATAAAAAGTAAAATATAATAAAAATGTTCCGAACTATCATGATTCTGTTTAGTTTGTATTGTTTTTCATCAACATGGCATCAGTGAAAACCCCTACAGATGTTGTTTTAAGAAATAATGTATATTCATTTTAAATTAACACAGACTTTACACTGTCTGTATTTTAATACAGTCTGGGAAAACACAGTGTGTCGGACCTTAACTGCAAACAATCGACGGAGCACTCAGACAACAATATATACTTTATTTTTGCTCTTCTTTTTTTATGGGAATAATATAAACTTTGTTGCTTAGGGAGAAGCAACGCAACAGATGTAATGTACTCTATATATGGCATCGAACTAAAGTTAATTTGCAGCCTTCCCTGGTTAGATTGTTACAGCTTAAAAAAAAAAAAAAAATGGTGGCGGAACAGGATAAACAGTGCATCTACCTTATATATGACTGTATGCATGGAAGTGGTATGTTGCGAGTAGATAATTAAAAATATAATCAACTATTGCTATTTTTTTTGTATTGTTTCCTACTATTAATACACATGTAGCAAACTCTACTTTTTGCTCTATACCACAGGTGTCAAACATGCGGCCCGGGGGCCAAATCTGGCCCGCCAAAGGGTCCATTCTGGCCCGCGGGATGAAAGTGCAAAAATGAACCTGAACAGTCAAAGTTGTCCACATCATTTTGGTTCAGGTTCCACATACAGACCAATGTGATCTCCAGTAAAAATAACAACACAATAACCCATAAATAATGACAACAACAAATTTTCTTTGTGTAAAATTATGTGGAAAAAATGTAAGTGAAAAAAACAAGATTACACTGTGAAAATATTTACGTTTACAAAACTATTCTTTCACAAAAAAACGCAAATAAATACATAAATAAAAACAAAGATGAACAACTCAAAATGTGCAATTTTAATAATATTCTGCCTGTTACTAAATGTTTTGCGCATTTATGGATCCACTGTGATCTGTAGTTGTGTTAATAATAACAAGAGATGGAATATTGTAGAAATTGTTCAAATTTTAGTTCCAAACTCCAAAATTTTAACAATATTCTGCCTGTTACCAAATGTTTATGTAACATTGTGTGTAAATGCACATGTATAAATTATAAGTCGAGGCAAAATATTGTTAAAATTGCACTAATTTTTCAAATGAAGTTTCTGTTTTTTCAGGTTATTCACATCTTTTTTGTAAAATGTAAATGTTTTCATAATTTAATTGGGAGTTTTTTGTACTAAAACAAAAAGAAAAACTTGGATTTGTCATTATTTATAGGTTAAGTCATTATTTTACTGGTCTGGCCCGCTTGAGGTCAAATTGGGCTAAATATGGCCCTTGAACCAAAATGAGTTTGACACCCCTGCTCTATAATCACCAGCTCCTGTGGGAAATATCCATCAGTTTAGCTGAAAAATGCTCCAGAACGTTTACCCGATAGTCACTAACTTGGTTTGTCTGCTGTCTGTTGCTGTAAGGGTAAATGACAGTGGGTTTTAGCGCACATTCACTAAAAATAGCCTGTCACAGCTAAAAACAATGATATGCAAGTGGGGGAGTCAAAAGAGTAAAGTTACAGGACAGAGATTGGCTATAGGGCAGTTATCAGTAGAGGGAAGTGACAGCTTTTATATGGTTTAGTCAATTAAAACTTTCAATGAATGTCACAATAAACTGTCCATCATAGTTCAGATGTGCAGCCGAACAGGTCATGAGATTAATAAAAGGAACGGATGCTAATGTTATAGATGTGGTCGCTGTTAGTTTTTGTTAACAGTAGATTAAACCCTTTCATGCATGAATTACGAGAACCTTAATCACGATTTTTTTTCCTGAGTGTTTTTAATCCCTCTTTAGGCATAAAAATAATAATTCTATTGATTTTTGTTAGCCTATTTTTATGGAGTTACAAAAATGTCCACTCAGCTGGACACCATGCATTTAGTTTTAGAACCAAAGAAATATGTATTTACTGATATACTGTGTGAAAACTATGAAATTAAAACATTTTTAATGCTGCTAATCTGATGTTTTCTCACATTTTAACATACCTGCATGGAAATAATATGCAAAAAAACAAAAAAACAAAACTGTTAATTACAGTCTAATAACAATTGGCAGTTTTTTTACTCTCAAACATATTACTGCAGATCAGGTTTATCTAGAACAGCAAAGTTACAGTAATGGTATGAATTGCAGTGTATGGGATGATGCATGAGTGTCCACTGTGTTGGCTGATATGGAACTAAAACAACAAAATCCATGAATATACAAGAGAACACTTTTGAACAGCTGTCCACTGTAGTGACCAGTGTGCATGAAAGGGTTAAACAGCAGGGCGACACAGTAGTGCTGTGCCTCACAGCAAGAAGGTCCTGGGTTCAATTCCAACACCAGTCCATGGGGGTGGGACCTTTCTGTGTGGAGTTTGCATGTTCTCCCCATGTCTCCGTAGGTTCTGTCTGGGTACTCCAGCTTTCTCCCACCATCCGAAGACACGCACCGATAGGTTAATCTAAATTGCCCATAGGTGTGAATGTGAGAGTGATTGTTTGTCTCTATACATCAGCCCTGTGATGAGCCCCGCCTTCGCCAATAAATAGCTCCAGCGACCCCTGTGACCCCAGTGAGGATAGAGCGGGTTCAGATAATGAATTAATTAAATGTTGAGCAGATCACAGTAAGAGCAGATCACAGATCCCATTTCACCCCTTGGCCCTGGTTGAAACATTCCGCTATGAAATTGGACGACCCTTCCAGACCTGTTACGTCATCAGCAGTCATCGATGCCACTATAAACAGATGCGAAAACTTTGTTTCTTTGTCAGCAGCTGTAACCATTTCTGTTCCATGGGCTTTGGGCATCTTTTAACGTCTATCAACCGCAAACCGCAGAAATGCAATCTGTAACACATTAAAATGGCATTAAACTGATGATCAAATTATTAAGTTATTTATAAAGAAAATACGTTGATATCTGTGTTTCTTTCATCACACTGCTGCCCTTTTTTTCTTCTATATATATATACAGGGTGGGGAAGCAAAATTTACAATGAACATTTAGTTGTTTTTTCTCAGCAGGCACTACGTCAATTGTTTTGAAACCAAACATACATTGATGTCATAATCATACCTAACACTATTATCCATACCTTTTCAGAAACTTTTGCCCATATGAGTAATCAGGAAAGCAAACGTCAAAGAGTGTGTGATTTGCTGAATGCACTCGTCACACCAAAGGAGATTTCAAAAATAGTTGGAGTGTCCATAAAGACTGTTTATAATGTAAAGAAGAGAATGACTATGAGCAAAACTATTACGAGAAAGTCTGGAAGATACTATTAAAGAAGAATGGGAGAAGTTGTCACCCGAATATTTGAGGAACACTTGCGCAAGTTTCAGGAAGCGTGTGAAGGCAGTTATTGAGAAAGAAGGAGGACACATAGAATAAAAACATTTTCTATTATGTACATTTTCTTGTGGCAAATAAATTCTCATGACTTTCAATAAACTAATTGGTCATACACTGTCTTTCAATCCCTGCCTCAAAATATTGTAAATTTTGCTTCCCCACCCTGTATATAAACGACATACCATTTACACTACACCCAAAAAACCACCCACCTCTTGCCAGCGCAAAAACTTTTAATCAAAAAATGAGACTTTTGGCGAAATTGTCGTTCTTCCATTAGGTAAAAGGTATATTTACACAATTTGAGGTTCAATGGAAAAGCGACTATTGAAAATGTTTTTTTTGTTTTCATGTGGAAACATTATGTTAATTGTAAACAGGGTTTGGTAAAATAAGTCTTTACTTCTAATTTAGCCCTTTTCAGTCGCATTGTATATGGAACAATGCATAAGTTGTTTTTTGTCGTTTAAAGTAATCAACGACCGAATAAACTGCTACTACTACTACAACAAATAGGAATAAAAAGACGAATGTGTCTGAAAACAAAATTATTCCAACTTTATGGGTAACAGTGCAGACAGAAAATACTGCATCACTTGACTAATTTTTAAGTTTGAACACATTTTGCTCCTGAAATCCAACCTGAATCCAGGTCTGGCTGAGATCAGGATAATCCGAGTCTCCCAATCTTTTCCAAAGATGACACATATCAAAGCCTTTAGTGTGCTTCTCCAGACTGCACTGGCAAATATAAATTAAAGCTCTGACAGCATTTTGGGTGCAACTTCAGGAGGCTCACGTCACTACCCAGCATGGAAACCCATTTACAGAAAGAGCAAGATCAAATCCATCAGTGGAGCGAAATCTAAAAATATGATGAGGTGGGTGACATGCATGGCAGCATGAGGTAATGAACATTTATCCAGGGGACGTGATGCCTAGCATAAATTCTAGGGAAACACAGACGTTGCTTATCCTGTGTGAATTCATCAGGGGTTGCAGGGTAGTTTCTAATTTCCTCAGAGGTCCCTCAGTACTTCTATACCTGCCTGAATGGGGCTTGATGTGATCCACTTTCAGAATCCCACCATTTTATCTTTGAATAGCCTGTTTTCAATATTTGATCAGATTTTTTCTGAGAAAATGAATCATGGCTGCAAAAAGTCTGAAACTAATTCCAATGACATTTCCTCAGACTCCTTCAGACTGAGACAGACACAACATATTCCAGTCCAGACTCGTTTAGCTGTTTTTCTTTATGACAGTAGGCCATCAACAATAGACTTTTACACATTGTATTTATTACCTCTGCAAAGTGTAACAGCAGAGGTTATGTTTTCATAGGGGTTTGTCTGTCTGTTTGTTTGTCTGTTAGCAAGATAACTCAAAAAGTTACGGATGGATTTGGATGAAATTTGAAGGAAATGTTGATACTGGCACAAGGAACAAATGATTGAATTTTGGTGGTGATGGGGGGGCAGCTGATCTGCTTTGGCGGAGGTCTGCGCTCTCCGAGTGCTTCTAGTTTATTTAGCAGATTTTTGCACTTATTGTAGTTTTTATTGTGTATAAATTTTGCTCTGTTTTTATTACCTCCGCTGGGAGGTATTGTGATCATTTTGCTTTGTGTGTTTGCGTGCGTCCATGTTTGTTTGATTGTTAGCAAGATAACTCAAAAAGTTAAGGACGGATTTTCATGAAATTTTCAGGAAATGTTGATACTGGCACAAGGAAGAAATGATTACATTTTGGTGGTGATCAGGTGTGGGGGGGGCCGATCTATCTTGGCGGAGGTCTGCGCTCTCCGAGAGCTTTTCTTGTGTAACGGCAGAGGTTATGTTTTCATCTGGGTTTGTCTGTTAGCAAGATAACTCAAAAAGTTATGGACAGATTTGGATGAAATTTTCAGGAAATGTTGATACTGGCACAAGGAACAAATGATTACATTTTGGTGGTGATCGGGGGTGGACTGCTCTGCCTTGGCAGAGGTCTGTGCTCTTCGAGTGCTTATCTTATCTTATCTTACCTTACCTTACCTTATATACAAACAAATGGAAGGATAGGAAAAAGGAAAAAGTCTTTACCACTGATGAGTGTAATTTGCTCGGGGCTCGACACAGCGTTCTGCTCGGAGGAACTGAATGTGTCGGACGTGACGAGCACCTGCACAAGATGCTGGAAAACACTCGCCGTGGCCCAAGGTGAACCCGAACTGATCCAGAGAAGACATGGCATGCGAATCGGAGACAGACAGAAGCTGGAACAGCGAAGTCCACGGACACTTCCTAGCACCTCATCCCAAAGAACAACAACAAATCTAAAGCTATCTACCTATTTGAGTCTCTCGACTGTCAAAGTCACCTATGAGACACGCCGTGGAACGAGAGAGAGAGGGAGACGAGGGATGAAGGGGAGACGAGACGAGACGAGGAAGGCGTCTGCCAGAGATTCGAGGCCAGAGCGCTGCAAGATGTCACATCCTAACCTCTGGCACTGGAGACTTCTGTCATCTCCGCACTTGACAGATCCTTTGGCCTGCCTCCGGTGATCTACTCTATATTTAGAGACAAGGGGACGGATACGCTTTAACTCATTGTTTGTGTGATCAACTCGATAAAGGCGCATGAGATACGAGTGCATGTCAGGTGACACGGGGAGGTATGCACTCCAGCTGAGCTTTAAGGATGTTTCTCTGCGCTGTGTGGGACAGGAGGCACAAAAAATGAACATCAGAAAGGTCACAACTAAAGTGGACTAAAAATAGAGTGTGATACACAAAGAGACTGGGTGAAGGAGACAAATCCAAGGGGAGAGCTGGAGAGAGTATGCCCAGCCCAAAGGACATAAGAGCCTCATTTTCTCATCATCCCCGTGGGCCATAATTCATGTGTTAGTCGTTCATTCAGTCTCAGACAATTAGGAAATCAATTCATTTTCATCAAAGGCTCGTTTTACTGTTTTCAGAATGAAAGATGGAGGAAAAATCCCACTGTAAAAAGCATTTTAATTGCATGATATTAGCCTTAGGTGCTGTATTACCTTCATTTTCAAGGTCAGAAGTGCAGGCAGTTGTTGGATGATAATAGCATTCAGCACAGCATGTCTTGGAAATCTTCATACCTAGGGTGTGAGTCCGCACTTCAATCCTGAGGTGAATTATCACAAAGTCAGCACTACACAGAATGCAGACCACCCAAAATATGTTGTTAGTTCATTAGTTTCTGGAGCTTTTGTGGCTCAGCTCTCGCTTTCTCTCAGAGGAGACAGAACTGTTTGCATTAAAAATAAATAAATTAAAAAAAAAAAAAAAAAAAAAAAAGACAAATCTAATTGCGGCTCCATGCGATTTATTCAGCTGCGTTTAATTTGTGGAAGAAGCGAGGATAAGTTTACGGCTGCAAAGCGGAGGCAGCGCCATGAGGTAGAACATGCTGTTTTTGCCATGGCCTGTCGAACTCACTCCCATAATGCAACTAATGAAAGCTCCCATCACCCCATGGACAACTGGACTAATTGTGATGTCATGGCCCTGCACTGTCACAAAGGCTGTCCGCTCTCTAAGACACACACATATACGTACAGTATGTGCATTTCAAAAACACACTCTTCCTATTATCTTATTATTTCTTATAAACAGGCGCACTAATAAATTATTCATTGCACTGAACAAAACTGACCTTCAGTGGGGGTGAGCAACCTGACAACCCTGTTACGCAGAAATTCATAGGCAACTCAAATGCATCTGTGGATATGGTTTATTAGAATTCTACTGTAGTTAATTTAGCCGATAAAAGTATTTTAAGCGGCAAAAATGTGAGTACTGAAACGTTTGCAATATCTGCTAAGTTGATTAAATATCAGCCAGTTTTGACGACAGGCTCATTAATATTGTTGTGGTTATGTTTAGTAAAAGCTACCAGGGTTTAGTTTAATACAGGGGTGTTATAGTAATATCTTTTAAATCACTTCTTAAAACACATTTTTATAGACTTGCTTTTATGTGATGTTGTCCCTTTCTAATGTTGAATATTTAATTTTACGCTGATTGGTTATTAATTTATATTCTCATACATGATGTTGTTTTATCTCACTGCATTTTTGCTTTGATTTGACAGCATCATGTTACGTTATCTCTGCCCTCTTTACTCCGATTCACTCAATTTATTCGAAGTGTCATGTTTTCATGTTTGCTGTACATGTCTTTTTTTATGTTGTTTTCTGCTTTAGTCTCTTTGCTTGCATCTTGTATCCTGCTGTTGTGCCCTCTGCTTTGTCTGTCAAAGCAATTTATAAACAGTTTTTAAAGGTGCTGCATAAATAAACTTATTATTATTATTATTATTATTATTATTAACCCTCCGGTATCCAGGTGCGCCTTTTAGGCACACTTTGCATTTCGTTTTAAAAACTTCATATTATTTTTCACAATTTAAATAAGGTTAGAATTCAAAAGTTGTTCATTTTTGCATGGTCTTTAAAATTCTGGCCACTGACTAAATTTTGCACATTGTAAACAAAAGAAAATTACAAGACTAGCATCTGTCTCCCAAGTGTGCCTATTTCTTCCATTTGATATGTATGATTAGGGCTGACCTTGATTTACAAAAATAAAATCAAATTAGAGCAGAAAAATAAATCAATATATAATATTTAATAGTTTGATTTATAGGTGTGCATTTTACGCACACTTGGTGACAGATGCTAGTATTTTTGAACATTTGACCTAGCGCAAAAAATAATAATGCAAATTAATCAATGTTGGAGTTAATCATTGACATATGCCAGGCTGCAAAAATGAAACAATATGTGATCCACTTTTTATGTAGTACACTGAATTTTTTTTTTTTTTTTTTTTTTTTGTTTTTTGCAAAAAAAAAGGTTTGTTTACATTGCAAACATAGCATTTAAAGGGTTAAAAAATGTGACAGTTATTGAGTATTTGGTATTTTTATTTACAGCGCAAGTTGATGAAATAGAAAAAAGTGTAAAAGAATTAAAAACAAACTGTATGAAAAATTGTTTGATATTATTCCACAGGTGTGCGAAGAAGGCACACTTGGTGCTTAGTAAGGGCCTTGCTGGATGGTATACTGGAGGGTTAAACATGGGGCCCATGGGCCAAAACGGTCCACCACATGTTCCGATCCTTACAGGCTGAATTTGTGAAGTGCAACAATTAAAACTGCACAATATGTTGTTTGAGCATCGTCATCGCAATGTACATGTGCACAATAGTCACATCGCAGGTCCTGCAATGTAGGAGGCAAATGAACTTGATGTGTTCTCATCTAATTTCAGCCTGGGTACCTGACACACACGGCACATAGCAATCCACCAATCACAATCGTTCTCAATCAGTTTGCCGAAGCAGACCAAACCCCTGCATGTGGAGTGAGTCGCTGGTAACAACACTGAAAAATGAGCAACGAACAAGAGAAAATCACTGAAAACGAAGACTTGGTGCCAAAAAGAAAAGGAACGTCAGTTATCTGGAATTATTGCGACTACAAGAAGGATGATACTGAAACACGTGGTCTGTGTCGATAGTGCCTTGTACCTGTTGCCGCAACAAGAGGAAACACAACTTATAAACAAGGCGGCCATGGCTTGGGGTTCAAATCCAGCTCCGTCTTAGTCAGTCCGTTGTGTCCTTGGGCAAGACACTTCACTCTCCAGTGTCACTCACACTGGTGTATGAACACGTATGAATGTTTGGTGGTGGTCGGAGGGGATGTTTAGCGTGAACTGGCAACCACGCTTCCGTCAGTCTGCAGCTGTGGCTACAAATGTAGTTTACAAATCAATAATGTGCCTTAGGTGCCTTGAAAAGCGCGATAGAAATCTAATCCATTATTATTATTATTATTATTATTATTATTATTATTAGCATTGGCATTAGCATTAGCATTATTAGCATTAGTATTATTATTAGTATTATTAATAACAATTTGTTTGACCATTTATGTCGACACCACACAGCTATTATGTCCTCCTTAGTATTTTTTCATATCGCAATATATATCGCAGGGTTAAAAAAAATCACACTGTCGGTTTTTCCCCATATCGTGCAGCCCTAGCAACAATTATACTGCAGGTATTAACAGTCAAGGGTGTTAGACTCATTTTAGTTGCCAACTCCAAAATTTTAGCAATATTATGCCTGTTGATAAAAGTTTTGCAATCTACGATGCACATATGTAAATGATAAGTTGAGGCACTGTGTTGTTAAAATTTCACTTATATTTCCCAAGAAATTAATTTTTTTCAGGCCATTCCATTTTTTTTTTTTTTTTTGTGTAAGGATAGTTTGCAAATGTCAACATTTCATAATTAAATGTTACCGTTTTGCAGTAAAGCAAAGAGAAAAAATTTGGATTTCCAGGTTTCTTTTGCAATTAACTCACTGGCCCAGCCCACTTGAGATCATTCTGGGCAGTATGTAGTCCCTGAAAATAAAATGAGTTTGACCCCCCCCGGTTTAATACAAACGCACAACCTTTATCTAACCTGAACCAAAGTGGGTTAAGAAGAGTCAAATGTGAATTCCAGTGTTCGGAGGCAGCCTGCCATCCAAGCAATCTACCTCCTGTTTGTTGAGAAAAACACAAAAACTGTTGTTCCTTCAATGACTGATTACATTTCTGTGCAATAAAAACAAAACCCAGATTAGGTTTATGACAAAACATAAATGGATTTGCATTTCAGCCGCGTATGAACATGACGTCGGAGCTGATTGTCTTACATGGGATCGATCTCACACGTGTCTACAACCTCCCCTTTCAATGAATGGCTGATACTGTATCGTCTTATTCCTGTTTCCAAACATCACATAATAACTTTAAAGATCATTTAATGTATGGATCCACACTATATCAACAATCCAATAGAGCTGCGTAGCCTGTGACTTCACACCTTTCTTCTTCCCTAACGTGACGTACATGTAAACAACTCAACTTGAGCAGCAGCACACCCACTGTGGACGAAGACCGGATTAACACCGAGGACGAAGAGGCGACTGAAGCGTTGACTTTTTATTTACATGCTAATGTTTAAAGCCCAAGCTGCACAATTTGTAAAATGCTAATGTGGACTGTAGATCTATGATATGACAAGTAAAACTCCATGTGTTTTTATATTTATAGTCATGTCATTTCCTGCTTTTGTGCAGAGTTCTGACCAAAAATTGAAGACAAATGTTTGGGTAATTGTCAAAAAACTGCAAATGGGGATGTCATTTTGAAATATACTTTTTAAAAAATGGGTTTTATGGTTATTTTAAGATACTGTTCACTACCCACTGCAACTCTTTATATGAACTGTCCAGACATTGAAGCCAAAATAATGATCTACAGTGGGGGTGTAAGAAAATATCTGTTGCGCAATATGTCACGATATTTCATTTCACAATACTGTATCGATATTAAAAAGTACTGTATTGATATTTTTTAGGTATTTATTCAAATGCAGATATTGTGGAAGTTCATTTTTGATTTTCGTTTATATTTTATTTATTATTATTTAACACTGTTTTATTAAATAATGTTACTTCCTTTGTTGGGATTGTACAAAAATAATGTTCTGATGTTAGTTATGAGCAAATAGAATATGAACATTTGATCAGGATCTTAAACTGTAATGACTGTAGAACATAATTTAACTTTTAACACTTTTGAAAATTTTGTATAATAGCATTAGAACCCGTTGTGATCAAATAAAAATGTGATTAGTATTTGTGCATATTTCTGGTTCTACTAGATTCTTCAAGGAAATAATCATTTAAAAAAAAACAAACAAACAAAAAATTGCCTTTTTCACAGTATCATGATATATCGTGATATATCGTATCATGATCCTAGAATTGTGATTTCTATTGTATCGCCAGATTCTTGCCAATACACACCCCAATTCTACAGTGTGAGTGGTGCTGTTATGAATGGAATATTGTGGTTAAACTGTGCAAAAACAGAAATCCACCAGTTGTTTGTTATCTGCCTGTGGTGTACATTACAGACAATCACACTGTAACTGAAACACACACATAGTCATTAATAGATTTTGGCAAGATCACCCACATCTAAGGCTCGGTATTACAGTTTCATCATTAAGCTGGAAAAGTTTTCCTCCAGAAAATTAAAAAAAAAAAAAAAAAAAAAAAAGCAGTGCAATCCCTGTGCACGCTGCTCTTATCTCTACAGTTTAGAGGGAAAAATTAATATCTCCCAGACACTCCATCATTCCAGAAAGGGGACACCACCTAATTCAGAATTTATTTTGTCCTAGAACAGTGTGACTGAGACAAAAGGCGAAAGTGAGAAGACGACGCGAGAGAGAGAACAGCGAGAAAGAGGGGTTTTTGTGTCTTCTCCAGAACAGCGCTATCAGATGTGGAAGTCCAGGGAGAGCGAACTGTTAAATATAGAAAAGGTGCCTTTGACAGAGCTGAGGATGATTTACTTGGAAATAAAAGTGTATTTTCTGGTTCAGACTCAACATTCCCATCTAACATCTATGCTCAGTCACTTGTAGAAGTTGAACATATAGTACAGAACAAATCCAAGACGGGATGCTTAACTGGTGGTGCAGCTCCAGGTTTTGCATCAATGAAACATGACAGACACAAGTGTTTGTTGTGTGTGTGTTTTTTTTGTTTTGTTTTTTTTTCGAGCTAAAGGACAGTCACCGTTAAATTCCTCCAGAGCCACTGCAGGAGCACGGTTCTCAGCAGGTTAATGCCTTTAATTATATGACTTCAATAATTCCTGATGTGTGGAGTTTTACACAAGCCTCTGGTAAAAGTAAAAAAAAAAAAAAAAAAAAAAAAATCAGGAAAAACATGTCCTTGAAGCTAAATGATCTGTTTGAGTGAATGAACTATTTCTTTTCAAATGTCACACAAGTCAATGTCAATAGTAATTCTGCAGCGCTTTCACAGTGAAAAGAAACACCACTACATAAGAAACATTACTAGTTCGGCGACTGAAATAGCACGTTTGTGTGACTTTAATATGCATAGAAACCAGAATGAGTGGTGTATGCACCTTCTCCACATCTGCACTACTGTACATTATTTGTACATACTAGAGCTACAGTAGTTTATACTTTATCTGTGTAATGTATGTCTTTTTTTTTTTTTTCCTATTTTGCTATTGAAAGCAGGTACAAAAACATAAAGCACCGTGCATTGTATTATGTATAACTGTGCACGTGACAAATAAACCTAAGGATTCTTTTAGAGCTATTTCTTTGGTGATTTTTGTTATTAGTTTAACCCTTTCATGCATGAATTATGAAAACCTTAGTCAAGTTTTTTTTTTCCTTTTTAGGCACGAAAAAACAATGCAATTGATTTTTTTTTTTTTTTTAATGAACCTATTTTTCATGGAGTTCCAAAAATGTCCACTCAGCTGGACACCATGTGTTTAATTTTTGAAGCAAAGAACCATGTATTTAACACACAAGATCATAAAGTGATATACTGTGTGTAAACTATGAAATAAAAAACATTTAATGCAGCTAATCTGATGTTTTCTCACATTTTTATCATATTTCCAATTTTTATAGCAATTTATTTACACTCAAACATGTTACAGCAAAGTTACAGCAATGGTATGAATGTCAGTGTATTATGGGATGGTGCATAAGTGTCCACAGTGTTGGCTGATATGGAACTAAAACAACAAAACCCATGAATATATAAGAGAACAGCTATAGAATAACTGTCCACTGTAATGACCACTATACATGAAAGGGTTAAAAAAGAATGCCACAATTACTACAATTCTACATATAATCACCTAACAGACCTATTTGGCACAAGTGAAATGTGCATTCTAATATTTCACCAACATGCAGTGCTGTATTGATGTGGATGCTGACTTAAATATATGTTCAGGGATTTCAAGCTGCACCATGAAACTGATAAGAGTTGGAATAAGGAACGAAGCAGCGCATCAACTTCATTCTTATAATAAAGGTTGAAATCAGATGATAGAGTAAACACAGCCCAGCACTGCCAACATCACTCATGTGCATGTGACAAATAAACCTGAGGATTCTTTTGCAAATATTGCATTATATTAGAGCTATTTCTTTGGTGATTTTTGTTGTTGGTTTAAAAAAAAAAAAAAAAATGCCACAGTTACTGCAATTCTGCACATAATCACCTAACAGACCTATTTGGCACAAGTGAAATGTGCATTCTAATATGTCACCAACATGCAGTGCTGTATAGATGTGGATGCTGACTTAAATATAGGGATTATTTGCTCTTACTTGTTCCGTGATTTCAAGCTGCACCATGAAACTGATAAGAGTTGGAATAAGGAATAAAGCAGCACATCAACTTCATTCTTATAATAAAGGATGAAATCAGATGATAGAGTAAACACAGCCCAGCAGTGCCAGCATCACTCACACACAGTATCTCATTACAGATTACTTCAGCATAAAAAAATCCTCAACTGCAGTTGGGAGCGCGCATTGAACTTACCCAAGAACAGGAGGATGAGAGGAGAAGCGGGCATCCCGGCATCCAGCAAGGGCAAATCCCAGCAGGAGAGGAGAGTCAGTGGGAAAAAAAGGAGTCTGGGACGGACTGGGTTCGACTTTGACACAAAACTACACTGTGACCTGGCGGAGGAGTGAGGAGTACCGCATGTCTCCGGCGCACCGCGCAGCCTACAGCGTCAGCATCTCCGGTCATTGAAGCGCGGCAGAAGCAGCGGCAGAAGCGGCAGAAGCGGCAGCATCTCCTCCCTTTAATACAATACAAGGATCTCCAACACAAGGCGAGCGGCTCCTCTCTCCTTGAGCTCACCGCCCCCCCACTTCTGCTTTTGTGTGTGTGTGTTTGTATGTGTGTGTGCGTGCGGGGTGTTTCCCTTTGCTGTGCACACGCGTCCGCAGGCTGCCTCCCCGTGTCCGTCCTGCCCCGTGGACTATACTGCGTGGAAATCTAAAGAGGAGGTGCAACCAAGGTGCGCCTCCAGCAGCCAGTAGAAGGAGGACCTCTACAGTTGGACTGGGCGGATACCTTTGTCAGACTGGACCGGACCACTGCTGCGTCCCCACACACACATCCTCCTACGGGACAAAATGTGTCCTCAGCAGGGGCGGCACCAGGATTTTAAAAGTGGGGGGGCAACTGGAGGGCAAAGAAAATGTTGGGGCGGGGGGGAGACAATTTTTTTTTTTAAATGAAATTAACACTTTGCGCTTTAGGGGCTAATATATATATATATATATATATACATATATATATATATATATATATATATATATATATATATATATATATATATATATATATATACACATACACGGTGGGGAAGCAAAATTTACAATATTTTGAAGCAGGGATTGAAAGACAGTGTATGACCAATTAGTTTATTGAAAGTCATGAGAATTTATTTGCCACAAGAAAATTGACATAATAGAAAATGTTTTTATTCTATGTGTCCTCCTTCTTTCTCAATAACTGCCTTCACACGCTTCCTGAAACTTGCGCAAGTGTTCTTCAAATATTCGGGTGACAACTTCTCCCATTCTTCTTTAATAGTATCTTCCAGACTTTCTCGTAATAGTTTTGCTCATAGTCATTCTCTTCTTTCCATTATAAACAGTCTTTATGGACACTCCAACTATTTTTGAAATCTCCTTTGGTGTGACGAGTGCATTCAGCAAATCACACACTCTTTGACGTTTGCTTTCCTGATTACTCATATGGGCAAAAGTTTCTGAAAAGGTATGGATAATAGTGTTAGGTATGATTATGACATCAATGTATGTTTGGTTTCAAAACAATTGACGTAGTGCCTGCTGAGAAAAAACAACTAAATGTTCATTGTAAATTTTGCTTCCCCACCCTGTATATATGGATAGGCTATACATTATACATAGCCTATCCGTTACACTAATAATTTAATAATAATAATAATTTATTTGTAAAGTGCTTTCAATCAAAGTGCTCTACAGATATAAAATCAATCACAATAAAACATAAAAACTAAAAACATTAACACAGTAAAAACAAATCAAGACATATAACACAGAGTAAACAAGCGGGTCTTGAGCTTTGCTTTAAAAACATCCACAGAGCATGCCTGCCTTATGTCCAGAGGAAGACTGTTCCAAAGTGTTGGCGCACAGAAAGAAAAGGCTCGCTCACCAACAGTCTTTTTCCTGACTTTAGGCACAGTCAGGAGGCCGGATCCTTGTGAGCGAAGGGCACGAGAAGGTGCATACAGTCTAACCAGCCCCAATAAGTAAGAAGGTGCCGCTCCATTTGAAATTTTATAAGTCAATAAAAGCACCTTAAAATCAGCACAAACCTGACATGGAAGCCAGTGAAGAGAGGCCAACACTGGGGTAATGTGATGACACTTTATATAGAGGGCAATTTTAGATAAAATCAGGAAATACTTAATGTATTCAAGGTATTTGTCAAAGCAGAAATTTAAATTGAGTGATAAAACAGACCTGAACAGTTAACAAAACTATTTGTAATTAATAGGTGGGTTCAAAACATAAAAAACTAGTCCTTATGCTACTCGTGCTAATTCTTTGCTTTACATTTCTTATGTAGAAGAAAGATGAATGCAATACAAGCGGAGGTATTAATCCATTCCAGAACTGAAGGCACACGTATCATTATGAACCTAGAACTATGTTATTCATAAGAAACAACCTCTGCATGTTAGACCTACTCTTCAGTCTCTTCTTGAAGAGAATGCAGTTATAATATGCGGTGTCTTTAAAAGGCATTGACAGATTTTTCATATTTCTTCATTGCCCTAATTTTCTTAAAGATTTACCTAAATCTGGGTGGGGGAGGCAAGTGGGGGAGGTAAAGGCTGTGACGGGGGAGGCATTTGCACCCCCATGCCCCCCCTTGGTGCCGCCACTGGTCCTCAGCCTCTCATTTTCTCACATTAGAATCAATTTTTAGAAGAAGAACATACAATACAATGGTGTTATATTTAACAACTTCCGTCACAAATGAAACTGTGCGTTTTATTATAAGGTAAAGTGGTGTTTTTCAACCTGGGGTCAGGACCCTATGTGGGGTTGCCTGGAATTCAGATAGGGTCGCCTGAAATATCTAGTAATGGATAAAAAAAAAACTTACAAATAAAAAATATATGGTGAGTTGACAGAGACAATCACAATCCATAAAAGACATGACAAACTGTGAAGCTGAAACTGAAGCACTGTGGTTCTGTTTATCTTTCAAATGTTCATTGTGGTCAGTTTCAGATGCTGCACGGCCTGATCACAATCAAGGTGTATAAGTATATTTGCATCAGTTATTAATCAGTATTGCAAAAAGATCCCCCCAAAACCATTCCCAAAATGGTTCTTTGGCCATCTTATTACTAGATCTTTCAATCCTCCAAATTTGAAGAAAATCGGATAAAAACTGATAAAATGGTGACCCAATGAGCGTGAAAACATGTGCACAATTTTATTGTTATAAGAGAACAAAATTATTGTACATAATGTTTTGTAACACAATAAATAATTACTACTCAACTCCTGTGTGTTTTTTTTTTTTTTTTTTTTTTTTTTTTTACAAAATACACACATCACATTGCTTTTCATTTATTGATCGTTTTTGTTGAACACCTGTTTGATTATTAATTCTTATTTTCAGTATTAAGACAACACTGTAAAAAAAAAAAAATCCTGTTGTTTTTATGGGAAAAAAAACTGGCAGCTGTGGTTTCCAAAACGATACTGTAAAAAACACATCCAACTGTGAACATATTTGTGGAATAACATGTAGATTTAACATTTTAGACATGTAGATTTAACACTTTAAACATGTAGATTTAACACTTTAAACATGTAGATTTAACATTTTAAACATGTAGATTTAACACTTTAAACATGTAGATTTAACATTTTAAACATGTAGATTTAACACTTTAAACATGTAGATTTAACACTTTAAACATGTAGATTTAACATTTTAAACATGTAGATTTAACACTTTAAACATGTAGATTTAACACTTTAAACATGTAGATTAACATTTTAAACATGTAGATTTAACACTTTAAACATGTAGATTTAACATTTTAAACATGTAGATTTAACATTTTAAACATGTAGATTTAACATTTTAAACATGTAGATTTAACACTTTAAACATGTAGATTTAACATTTTAAACATGTAGATTTAACACTTTAAACATGTAGATTTAACATTTTAAACATGTAGATTTAACACTTTAAACATGTAGATTTAACATTTTAAACATGTAGATTTAACACTTTAAACATGTAGATTTAACATTTTAAACATGTAGATTTAACACTTTAAACATGTAGATTTAACATTTAAACATGTAGATTTAACATTTTAAACATGTAGATTTAACACTTTAAACATGTAGATTTAACATTTTAAACATGTAGATTTAACATTTTAAACATGTAGATTTAACACTTTAAACATGTAGATTTAACATTTTAAACATGTAGATTTAACACTTTAAACATGTAGATTTAACACTTTAAACATGTAGATTTAACATTTTAAACATGTAGATTTAACACTTTAAACATGTAGATTTAACATTTTAAACATGTAGATTTAACATTTTAAACATGTAGATTTAACACTTTAAACATGTAGATTTAACACTTTAAACATGTAGATTTAACACTTTAAACATGTAGATTTAACATTTTAAACATGTAGATTTAACATTTTAAACATGTAGATTTAACACTTTAAACATGTAGATTTAACACTTTAAACATGTAGATTTAACATTTTAAACATGTAGATTTAACACTTTAAACATGTAGATTTAACATTTTAAACATGTAGATTTAACACTTTAAACATGTAGATTTAACACTTTAAACATGTAGATTTAACATTTTAAACATGTAGATTTAACACTTTCAACATGTAGATTTAACATTTTAAACATGTAGATTTAAATGGTAAATGGACTGCACTTATTTAGCTCATTTTCTACACCTCCTTGGTGTCCAAAACACTTTCCAGAGCCACCAGGTCCAACTGGGAGCAGTTTAGGGTTCAGCGTCTTCCATGGACACTTTGACATATGGACAGTCAGAGCCAGGATTCGAACCACCAACCTTTTGGTTGTTGGTCGAGCAGCTCTACCAACTCTACCAACCCATTAATTTACTAATTTAAAATGTTACATTGTTAAATGTTAACTTTTTTTTATATAACTTTTTTTATTTAAAAAAACCCCCAAAAATGTCATTATTTCAACATTTTGGTCTTGCAATTTAAACGGCACCACATTGTATTTCAATTTACAGTTTTATTTTCTAAAAACAATAGAAATACATAATTTCTACACACAAATCTGGTTTTGTTTTTGTTCACACACTCTTCCTGTAAAAACTACAGCTATATTTGATTTAATTGTTAACAAAAATCTTTTCAAATAAACAACTTTGCATTGTATTGTCACTTACAGTTTTTTTGTGTAGCAATTTTACAACGTTTTGGTGTTAATTATACAGTCATTTTTTACAGTGTGTATAGTCATGAATTTTGTTGTTTTAGTTCCATATACAGTGGACACTTATGCATCATTCTATACGCTGCAGTTCATACACTGTAAAAACAAACCTTTAGAATCTACCCAATAAAAGTGATGTAACAATTTGCATTCATTTTGGTTGAGTAGATTTTACCCCATATTTTGAGTAAAATGTGATTAAATTTAACAGCTATAGCACACTAAAAGAAATTAGGTAAAATCCACCTTTCATATCTCAATAGATTACACAACAAATTACTCATAAAAAGTGAGTAATATTAATTCTCAGTTGTTATTAGGAATATGTTCACCTTCTTAATTCTGGGCAGGGAGTATCAATCTAAATATTGATAGTATCAATACTAAGGTGTGTGTTTATTGGTATCAGATCAACCAAAATTCCCAGTATCGCCCACCAGTAGGGATGTGACGTTCATGAACAAATCAAATCTTTTGAACGGCTCTTTGAAATGAACGATGGGAACTGAGTCTTTGTAAAGAGCCGTTCTTTTTTTTTTTTTTTTTTGATTAATAACAGATTAATCACTGTTGTGTTTTGTGCAATTTTTTCCGTATGTTTACACATATTTATTGTTCTTGTTCTGAGGGAAAATGCACTACAGTTGTTAACGTATTTAAGTAATTGCAATGATAAATCGCTTTTGTGTTTTGTGCATTTTTTCTGTATGTTTACCAACATACTGTTCTTGTTCTGAGAATTGCTCTATAGTTCAGGTATTTAAGTAAATGCAATGATTAATCACTGTTGTGTTTTGTGCAATTTTTTTCGTATGTTTACACACATTTATTGTTCTTGTTTTGAGGGGAATAAAATGTTATTTCATAAGAAAATGTTTTATTTTCTTCTTCATTTTTAGGCTAAAGACTAGTCCACATAATGTACCGTGATGTTTTTTGTCAAATTCCCACATTTGCCTAATGTCACCTCTCATGTCATGTATTTAGCCCACACATTTGAACTAACTATTCTTTTTTACGGTAAGATAACGATGATTGAACGGTCGCATCACTACCCACCTGTAATTTAATTGTTATTATTAACAACTAATCAGTATAACTATTTAACCATTACTTACTCAGGGAGGGTTTATTTTACTTGAAAAGCTGCCAGTCACAGGAGGTATTCATCATTCAACCCCAACCCTAAGAAGCACATGATGTGAAGAAGGAGAGATGAAGGCTTAAATTTTGTATTTTATTCTTCCCCACTACTGAATGGAACACCATTACAGAGAATTAATGAAACAAAGGAGCAACTTAGCTCATGGTGCAAGAATATGCAACTCAACAGAAATATTCATTCAACAACAAAATAACTAATCAAAACAGTAAAACATACCATAACTGCACTATATATTAAAAAAAAAAAAACACTTCTTATCAACTCAGAACACTGTTAAACACATAAAAATTGTCCCAACTAGTTTGTCCCAATGCATGCTGGGAAACTCCCCCCAGCTGCTCCTCCAACACATCACAATATTATGGGGTTGATTTTATTACATTATTTTAAGTAGGAATTGTTACTGTTAACAAATAGGTAGAATTTAACCAGTCCTAATAGAGTTCACTGGCTAACTATTACTGTTGATTAAAATGTAGCTGATTTCTATAGTTTGTATTTACCAACCTCCAAAACCCTTTTTACAGTGTACCATTACTGTAACTTTGGTGCTCTAAACCTAATCTACAGTAACATGTTTGAGTGTAAAAAAAAAAAAAAGTACTAAATGTTATTAGGCTGTAATTAACAGGATTTTTTTTTCCCTTTTTAAACAAAGTTTGTTTGTTTTTGCTTTTTTTTGGCAAATCATCTCCATGAAGTGAGTAATAACTAGTATTAGAGTATGATAAAATGTGAGAAAGCATCAGATTAGATGTATTTAAAATGTCTTTATTTCATAGTTTTCACACAGTAAGAAAATACATGTTTCTTTGTTTCTAAAATTAAACATTTTTTGACTTTTTGACATTTTTGTGACTCCATGAAAAATAGGTTCATGAAAAAAATTCAATCACATTTTTTTTTTTTTTTTTTTTTTTACAATTTTGTACACAAAATTTTCGGTTCGGTACATTTTCGGTTTTCAAAGCCACGGTTCGTTTTTTTTCGGTTTGGTACAGGAAGAAAAAAAACTCCTCAAAATGTCAATTAATGCATTTATGAATTTTTTTTAACATTTTTCCCCCAATTTTTGGAGGCAATAGAATATAGAAAAACAGGAATAATATAATTCTGCTGCTACAAATCAAATAGAAAATAAAATAAATTATTAATATTACTAAATGTATTTTAAACATTAGTATTGCACTTTTCCCTGAAAGGTAGTTTTGAACAAACAAGAAAAATCTAATCACAGTTCTGTCACTTCACATTCTGCATAAAAATAACCAAAAAAATTCCACATAAAGTGCAACATTAACAAGAGATATGGTGGTATTCTGTTTAAACAACCTGAAGAGAAACACTGACAACACAATGAACCAAATTATTTATTTTACAACAGAGAACAAACTGTTTAGGACATTGTGTGTATTTGTGTGTGCCTGTGTGCACGGGGGATTTTTTTTTTTGTCGGACCCGGGGGGGTAGGGGGGGTGGCAGTTATATACCTGGGGGTGCGGTCCATAACTAACATGACGAATGCTGTCGTGAAACGAAAGTGAAACTTTACACACTTTCTGTTTATTCCTCCATTATACAGTGTGCGTGACAGACAGACAGACAGACAGACAGACAAACAGACAGAGCTAGTGTAAGTGTTTTAGAACTACCGTCGTTCCTAGGGGCCAAACAACGTCCGTCTTATTAACGTCTCTTTCCTCGTTGTTGTCTTTCACCTGAACCTGAACTGATCCAAACTGGACTGTACTGATGGTGGAGGGTCTTCAGTCTCTTCCTTCCAGGTTCACATCATATTTGTTGTTTTTTTTAACCTTATATCAGCTGCTATTTCATATTTTGGGTCCATGTGTGCTCCTTCAATACGTCCGTGTGAAATTTGCACGGATTTAAAGTTCTGCATCAAATGACGTCTTTAATTCCTTTTTCTTTTTCTCATCATACTGTGTCGTTTCGATACAGCTGTGTACCGAACCGAACAGGTGCGTACCGAAACGGTTCAGTTCGGCACGTGTACCGTTACAGGCCTAATAAATATATATAAAATAAAATAAACTCTTTTAAAGTATGGTGCCACAAAGAATGTAAAGTTAGTGTTAGTGAAATGTTCTCAATGCAGAACAGGAAAAACACTACCTTCCAAGAAAAACTAAAAATATCAACCTTAGAATGAAAATGTAATGTAGAGATTATGGTCCAGTGTATGGAAATGCAACCCAAAAACACAGCGTTACCAGAATATTTTCCAATCATCAAGTCCTTTTAGGAAATCAAATTGTCTATGGGAGTGTTAACGCATAAGGTCTGCAACAAAATGTGAAAAATGAAATCTATATCTTACAGAAATAGCGGCTTATTATATGTATTTTCACTCAGGATGTGATAGAGGAAATGCATTTCAACGTGGTAAATATGTGTTACATAACCCGAACGCCAAAAATCAATTCAGCTGATGGTATTTCAGAGACTGTAAATGATCCACAGATACCTGATACACAGCTTTGTAATATCAACCTGAAAACCTGAACTTTATTTAAGAATATCATAATACCAAATATATTAATTCCTTGGGTGTACTGATTTTCTAGGGAGCCCCGGGGCAAAAATAAAAGAACCCTGTTAAGCCCCGATAAAAGACAGGATATCAGGCTCTGATAATAAAGCTACACCTGCCTTAAAGCTCTTATCATGTCAGTCAATATTGTAATTAGCGGTGTATATTCCCAAAATGAGTTACAATTCAATTGCTGTAAAATACAATTGCCACACAGTGTACCTGAGGGGGGGTAGGGGGTGGTGGTTCTGGGGCCCAAGGCAGCTGTATTTGTTTTTCCACCGTTAAAGAATGCAGCTCAAATAAACCCACTCACCTTGAATAATGCAGATACAATATGAGCTTTGCATTTTTTTCCCTAATTATTTATTTATTTATTTATTTTAACACATTTTAACCAATGGCACTGCTTTCTTTTTCCCCACTTCTAGTCCACCAGAGAAAAACGGTTCCACTTGTGTGCCAGGTCATTTAATCAACGCTGTATAGTGCAAACACAAGAGGTGCTGATGTGGTTTTGATTAAGACCAATCACATTGCCTTTTTTTCCCCTTCCCTTTAAAAGCACTGCACTCTGCACTATGACAGAGTTGTTATAGAAAGAAGGCAGTCTGGGAGCTTTTTTCGCCAAAATTATTCTCCCAGAAGGAAACTAACTGTGCAAATATGTGTCTTTATATAAACAGCCGTGGGTTGACGATGGTATTTTGTTTGTGCGAGACTTAAATGTTAGAGTTGAATGCACAAAAAAACAACAGTGCAACATGTGAGATGCCATCATTCATCAGGTCTTATATGTTTTAGGACCTTTATGTTCTGCTTTACAGGAAGAATTTGTGCATTTGAACCCTCATCCAACCAAAAGTACATAGGTTTTATGAATAGTAATAGTTGTTATTAAACATCTTGAGACCCAGGAAAGTATTCAATAATTGTCTTGGATGAAAACAGCATGACAATTTTTCAGACACATTTTTTAAATGTCTTTTTTTCAGTGCATTGTCTTTTTTCAGTAAAGCTGTGAAAGTCTTGTCCCTTGAAGACAAAACTACAATGCTAAGTCTCATTATGATATCAGTAAATGGATCCTTTCAGTGTTTTAATTGTTGTATATGGTCTGTTTTTTGATTGTTTTTATTTTACTGCAACATTAATGTGTAAGTTCCATTTTATTGCTGTGAATGTTTAAAGCTGTGCTCACTGGAACTACATTCTACACTGATGGTAGTTTAATCTAGAGCCCAACATCATATTCTAAACAGGGGTCTCAAACTCGCAGCCTGGGTGCCAAACACGGCCCGCGGGATGATATTTTGTGGCCCCCTACTTGAAATCAAAGTTTAGTGTTAGTGTGGACCACACAAAGTTTTCAAACGTACCTTTTTTGCTGAGTCTTGCCACGCTTTTATTTGATTTATTTTTATCACTTATGGGCTACCATAGATAGTCTGGTGACAGCTTCTGGCAGCATTTGTTCTCAACAGTTGTCAAGCTAGCCAACCGCAAAGTACTTGGGGAAGTATGAACA
Organism: Sphaeramia orbicularis; assembly: GCF_902148855.1. Classification (NCBI taxonomy): domain Eukaryota; kingdom Metazoa; phylum Chordata; class Actinopteri; order Kurtiformes; family Apogonidae; genus Sphaeramia; species Sphaeramia orbicularis. The sequence goes on from NC_043970.1 coordinate 15,814,846, forward strand.
TTAGTCACTTAGTTGAAACATATTCCAGGGTGACACCAAGTGGATGGAAAATATATGCCATCACCCAGTTCCAGTCATGTCTCTCTCAAAACATGCCATGAAGAAAAAGGTTGGCAACAAGTATAGGCAATTTCAGAAAAAGTGGGAGACAGAATTTTTTTTTGTAGAGCACAGGGGTACCCCTACATGTCTCATGTGCACAGAGAAAGTTGTGGTGTATAAGGAATATGTCTGATGTCATTATTCAACTAGACATGCTAAGGAGTATACAAAATACCAGTGGTGGCTGCTCATCTTTCAGAGGGGAAGCTCATTGTCGACTTACATAAAAAAAAAGTCAAGCTATTTAAACATAAATTCGTCCCTCCGTTCCTTTTTAAGAAAATGGTCAGTGACCTTATTGTACCTACTAAACAAGAAAACGTTGAAATTATGTTAAATTGAAACAAGGAAGTACAATGAGTGTGTTTTATTTACAGTGCAAGAAATGAATGAGTAATTTCATTGTGGTTTCTCTCTCGATTTCACAGCAGAATGTGCGACAGTATTAAACTGAACTGTGTCAAGTGAAGGAGTAGATCTGACAATAGCTGTCAATCAAATGGGATTCAGCCTTTTGACTGATCCTTCAATCAGCACGTGGAAGCCCTGCATCCAGTCCGGCCGAGCTCCGCCCACAGCTCCATTCACCCCCAGAGACACCGAGCGTCCGGGGGCGGGACAACATCATGGCATTTATCCAATTACCGTCCAGTTTTGAGGCAATGAAAAAAACTGTTCCACTCAGTCCCATTGAAGTGCATGGATGCTGAGCGTCTACAGGCAAATGCTCTGAGCAGAGATCGAATGAGAAAACAGCGCAACGGGAATGTATGAGAAGTGAACAACATCGAGTCTGTTGATTTGTGATAAAGCTGATTCTGAATGAACTCATCTCTGAGATGAACGTGTTCTAACACATTAGTAGTTAATGAAATGTCAACACAACCGTACATATTTAACCATTTAATTTTCGTAATTTTAGGGGAAGCCGAGCTTCCCTTGCAGTCTATGAGAAATTGCCACTGCAAAATACCAGGGCGATGAGAGAAAGAACCAGGTCGCCAATCTTAAAAAAACGTCTATGGAGGCAACAAGATTTATTCAAAAAAGCAAACAAAGACAATGAAGCAGCAGTCGAAGCCTTGAACCTTGAAGCTAGCTAAGTAGTGATTGAGATGATTGGTAGGGGTGGAAATCCATTCAAAGTAGGCGAGTTCATAAAGAAGTGCATTTTACTAGTAAAGTAAAGAAACCCTTTTTGTGGAATACTTAATGCGGCCCAGCCTGACCCAGACTCCAGCGGACCCCAGGTAAGTTGAGTTTGAGACCCTTGTTCTAAAAGATGTAAAAAAATTTTACTTACTTACTATATTCTAAGAGATCATATGTCTGCAGTAAAATTCCCGATGGTTAGTATTACTGTTTCAAATTCTAATGATCATTAAAACCACATTTTATTACTGTACTTTGAAAACCTCATGGTGATCCTGCTCATTTCCTGGAGAAGCAGCAGAACTCTTGGTGCACATGTGCAGTTTGCTGTGTTTGGCCTCTGGAAACATGGCAGAAGGCACCCACACGGACAGCACCCCAGAGACAAATAGTGAATCAGGGGCACATTTCTGCGTTAAATAGTGAACGCAGTCGTTTGTGCGCCCTTCAGCGCAAATAGTGAGAGAACAATGGGTCAGCGAACGCAGAGGCTTAACGAACGCAAAATCCATTTCTGCGCTAGTTGATTTCGCTAAGCCATCGTTCACTCACTATTTACGTTGAAGGGTGCGCTAAACAGGTGCGTTCACTATTGAACCCAGAACAACACCTCCTCTCCCGCTGTTTCCGTTCATCTGATCTGACAGCATTATGGTTAGAATGAAGAAGTATTATAGGCTATCTGTGACCCCGGATCTGTGACCTCCTCCCTCACCCTCACCTGTCTGGATGGACCTCCTCACCCTCAACTGACTATTGATGGACCCCCTCAGCTGTCTGCATGCCCCCCCCCCCCCCCCCCCCCCCCCCACACACACACACACACACTGAACTGAACTGAATTATTTACACATATTTATCATGCGTCGGGCTGGACGTCTAAGGATGACCCCAGTTATTCCGCACTGGGGACTTTATTAACAGAACTCTAAACGGTCACTGTTGGTCGTAACCACGGCAACAGCAGGACAAACAGATTGTATAGAGAAACTGAACGCTGTTCCATTCCTCTCATCCACGCGCTCATATCTCATTACGCATGCACATACACACCCCTGCTGGTGTGTGTATCACCAGTTCACTGGCTCTGGCCCCATACGGTTCTCATTCATTCATTCATTAATTTATTCATTCATTTCTCAAAGCCACACACACTTTGTCCTGAACTAATCTATATTTATCCATATATGGGTACAGAGAATAAAATTCAGTGAGCAGATCAGTCCTCACTTGATAAATTTTTATCAGTGCAAAATGTCCATGGGAAAAATCTGATATCATTAAACATAGTGTCAAACTTGTTTTAAAAATCTTCTTTTTCAAATGTAAATAATATTTCAAAGGAAATACATGACAGAAACAAAGTGAAATGAAGCTACAAGAATAGATCCTCCTCCTTAACGCTGACCCTCGAAGGTTAAAATCAGCCCTTTAGTGAAGAACTGGGCGAGTGCATGCTTTTAACCAACTAACCCAGAAACAGGAAAATGCATTTTGCGTTGTGTTGGGGTTAACGAACTAATGCACGAATGCATTTTGCGTTGCGTTAGTTGTTGACGAACGAAGAGCGAGCCCAGAACAGGATAGCACAAAATGCATTAAATGGCTACATTTTGCGTTGCGCTGGGCTTAACGATTTAACGAGCTAGAGCAGAAATGAGCCCCAGAATCAGAATCTCTTCATTTTCATTGTACAAGTACAACGAAATTGAGGTAGAGCTCTCCAATTTAGTGCAAGAAAATTACAAGGCACAACAAATGACAGTAATAAGGCACACTCATTTACATTAGAAAAAATAAAAATAGAAGTACAACTAGGAATGTTTGTTAAGAAAAAAATAGAATTTAGTAGTGCGAATGGTAATGGGAATAGTGCAAATGACAAGAGAAATAAATATTGTTGGATAAAGAGAGTGAAAGGATAAAATAATATAGAAGACTGTAAACATTAGATATAGATGATGCACATGTTATAGAATATGGTGAGGTAATTACAGTGAACATCAGTGTTCTTGCAGGTCTTCTATTGATGTTTTGTTTGGTCATTTATTGTGGTGATAGTTTTGGGGAAGAAGCTATCTCAGTCTGTTTGTCCAGTGAAAGTGTTCTTTCTGTACCAGTTCTTAAATCTGTAAGACTACGAGGGCTGTTCAATAAATTCATGGCCTCACCCAGAAATACTGGCTGTTATAATACAGGATGTTACATTCTTTCGTGATGGGATAGTGATGCTTGAACATCGATGGACCAAGTGCATTGCTGTAAATGGAGATTATGTTGAAAAATAAAATATAAATTATCAGTCTGTGTTGTTCTGTTCTGGGTGAGGCCATGAACTTATTGAACGGCCCTCGTAGATCTAGTCTTGAGCACTGAATGTGAAGAAAAGTATTCTTGGTTCTTATCTACAATTTGCACAAAGTTTGATAATTGCATGTTAATACTTTAATGTTTCTGCCAACAGAAAATACATTGTATGTGTTATTTTATTAGCTTTTTTTCTTTTCAAAATAAAACTTGGTTAAATTATTTCTGTGTGTGTATTTAAGTACTTTTTGAACATTTGAGCACATTTCAACAATACCGTGATAATAATGATAACTGTGATAATTTTAGTCGCAATATCCGTGGTATGAACTTTTCATATGGCGACATCTGTAGTCTGTAGGATCACTGTCCATTGAGAACCATCACCAAAAGCCCTGTAACATGCAACTTCCACACAGAAAAGCTTTGGAATCAAAGAAAATTTGGAAATATGTGCATGCAGACCCTGCAGTCTGGGGGTGATCATCAGAAGTGTTTCCTAGTTTTGTATGAATGATGTCTGCTAAATGCACTGAATGTACCTGAAATAATTTGTTGCTATTGTTGTACCCTCAAAGAGAAACAACTCCATCCTCCTTCTGGCAACTTAACCCTTTCATACACAAATTATGAGAACCTTAATCAAAATTTTTTCCTGAGTGTTTTTATTCCTCTTTAGGCATGAAAAAAAAACAATGTGACTGAAAATTTTCTTCTGAAAAATAAAAATAAATAAATAAATAAATAAATAAATAAATAAATAAATAAAATAAAAATATATTTTTAAAAAATGTAAAAATACATTAAAAAAAAAAAAAAGTAATAATGACAAAAAAATTTCTGATGAACCTATTTTTCATGAAGTTGCAAAAATATCCACTCAGCTGGACACCACATGTTTAATTTTTGACACACAGAAACATGTATTTACTGGTAAATTGTGTGGAAACTGTCAGGAAGGCTTGTGATTCTGGGGGTATATCCTCAGGAGAGATCTACATAATGTTACCAATTCATGTCAGAAAAGATGTAGTGTCTTAAAACTGTAATAAAGATGTATGTTAAAAAAAAAAAAATTATGAAAAGAACAACAAAATTCATGAATATACAAGAGAACAGCTGTAGAATAGCTGTCCACTGTAGTGACCACTATGCATGAAAGGGTCAATTGCCCTCAGTTCAGTGTTGGAGTTTACGTTACATACGTCATTTCAACTGCTAACAAACGTTTTTGTTTTTTTTTTTATATATATAGCTCTCTTTGTTTTTTCTTCTCACGCTCACTGATGACATCACAAACTCCCATGAACTTTAACCTTTTAACAATACTAAAAACAAGAAAAAATCACAAAAAATGTCCCCAAAATAAATACACAATGAAATAAGAATATACAGGGTGGGGAAGCAAAATTTACAATATTTTGAGGCAGGGATTGAAAGACAGTGTATTGAAAGTCATGAGAATTTATTTGCCACAAGAAAATTGACAAAATAGAAAATGTTTTTATTCTATGTGTCCTCCTTCTTTCTCAATAACTGCCTTCACACGCTTCCTGAAACTTGCGCAAGTGTTCCTCAAATATTCGGGTGACAACTTCTCCCATTCTTCTTTAATAGTATCTTCCAGACTTTCTCGTAATAGTTTTGCTCATAGTCATTCTCTTCTTTACATTATAAACAGTCTTTATGGACACTCCAACTATTTTTGAAATCTCCTTTGGTGTGACGAGTGCATTCAGCAAATCACACACTCTTTGACGTTTGCTTTCCTGATGACTCGTATGGGCAAAAGTTTCTGAAAAGGTATGGATAATAGTGTTAGGTATGATTATGACATCAATATATGTTTGGTTTCAAAACAATTGACGTAGTGCCTGCTGAGAAAAAACAACTAAATGTTCATTGTAAATTTTGCTTCCCCACCCTGTACTGCTTACTAAAAATCTATCTTTACACAAATGAATGAATTAGAAATTATTACAGATATTTCTAGGTCGCAAGACTATGTTATATGAAAATAATCCTATCATGCAGTGTAAAGCATGAAACATGAACAATATCTTAATTGTATATCACAATCCATTTCTCCTTTTCCACCTGGCAGCAGTCCTTTATAGAGTATAACCTTTTAGCACCATGTGGCTGCATTCTACTACTGTTTTATTACCATCCGGATCAAACGGTTTTATGAAGTTGCATTTGTGGCCACAAAATGCCACAGGAGATGCACTGTTTTGCATAACATGTAAAAAAAAAAAAAAAATAAATAAATACAAGCTTTTGGTGCTTTTCTGAGAGATGTATTCTTGAAACTTCAGAACTCAGCTGGAAATATGCAAATAAGAATTATATCAATGACAAGACAAGCATTTGTAGCTTTTATGCTTTCACCTTAAACTCCCCTGTCACTAACGCTGGGCAGGCTGCACAGAGTTACTGTTTTGTCAATGTCTTAACCCTTTCATGCATAATGGTTACTCCAGTGGACAGCTATTCTACAGCTGTTCTCTATTATATTTTATATGCATATTATATTTTTAGATTTTGTTGTTTTAGTTCCATATTAGCCAACACAATGGACACTTATGCATCATCCCAAACACTGCAATTCATACCATTAGTGTAACTTTGCTGTTCTTGATAAACCTGATCTGCACTAACATGTCTGAGTGTAAATCATGTCATGACCCCTCCCTTCTGGTCATGTGGGCTGCTGTTCTGTCCTAACGTTTGTCTGCAGGTGGAGTTAGGGGTGGACCAGCGCACATGCTGGGCCTGACGCACCACGCCTATTTATACCAGCGGTAAAGCGCCGGACACTCTCTCTCTCCTTCACCGCTCAGGCCGACACCAGTGCCAGACCACCGTCTCTTTAGTTACCTTTGTCTTTTGTTTTACACCACACAACACTCACACTTATCACATTCACTCACCTCAACACTCACCTCATTACTGATGCTACAAATCCCACATCACATACGAGTTCTATTGTTTGCACATTTCTCTTTATTTATTACCTCCGCCAAGGAGGTTATGTTTTTGCCAGGGTTTGTTTGTTTGTCTGTTTGTCTGTCCGTTAGTGTGCAACATAACTCAAAAAATTATGGACAGATTTTGATGAAATTTTCAGGGTTTGTTGGAAATGGGATAAGGAAGAAATGATTAACTTTTGGGGGTGATCCGGAAGAAATCCTGGATTCTGGATCACTTTGAAATTTTCGTTAACATTGTGGTAAATGGGGCCAAAATTTTCGTTTCCCAATATCTTGCTTAATTATTGACCAAAACTCATGAAATTTAACTCAGGAATTGACAATGGGGTCCTCTATCACATTTCAAAGGCTGATCCGGATCTGATCCAGAAGGTGGATTTTATCTCAATTTATATAAAAAATGGGGGTGCCCTTACTTTTTGGCCTACTGTGCCTTTAATATTAAAGGTAGAAATTTCTGACAAGCGCCATCGTGTAGCTCAGTCAGTTCCGCATCGGGAGTATGCCACCGGATTTCATGTAGCTTTAATACTTAAGGAGCTAGATCCAGAAGAAAACCGCCATTACGAGAAATGTGATTTTCGTGAATAACTACTGAACTAATAAGGATATAATTATGAATCCAGTTGCTAATGGTATGTTTTCATGGTCAAGGAATCTTAAAATATAGGTAAAATAAATATGGGACTAATATTTATGGTGGAAATCACAATATGGGGGAATTGTGCAAATCTCATGCAATTTGACTCAGGGATTTACAATGGGGTGTTCTATCAAATGGCAAAGACTGATCCGGATCTTTCAAAAAGTTATGGACAGATTTGGATGAAAATTTCAGGAAATATTGATACTGGCACAAGGAACAAATGATTAAATTTTGGTGGTGATCGGGGGGGGCACTGATCTGCCTTGGCGGAGGTCTGCGCTCTCAGAGTGCTTTTCTAGTTGTCAATAAATCACTTCATTCTTTATTGCACATTTTGTTGTCAGCGTCCTTTTGTCATGCCTAGAGCCAGGCCATGACAATCAATTGTTAATTGTTAGACTGTCAATAACAGTTGTTTTTTTTTTTGTTTTTTTTTTTAAAGGGTTTTTTTTTTTTTTTTTTTACATATCATCTCAGTGAAGTGAATAATTACTAGTATTAGCATATATTCAGTTTAGCAGCATTAAACATGTTTTTCTTTCATTGTTTTCATATCACTTTATGATATTGGGTTTTAAATACATGCTTCTTTGCTTCAAGAATAAAATTCATGGTGTAGCTGAGTGGACAATTTTGCAAATCTATGAAGAAAAACAAAACCTCAATCTCATTGTTTTTTTTCATGCCTAAGGAGGAATAAATACACTAAAAAAAAAAAAAAAAAAACTCCACTAAGGTTCTCATAATTCATGCATGAAAATGTTAATGCCCACTCAAAAAAAGCAACATGGGTGTCTGTTATAACAACATAAGTTTAAAATGTAGCTTCTATTATATTAATTCATGTTTAGTGGTTAAACATTTTTAAATCATGTAGTTTTAAGATGACATACAAAATCCTTAAAACTACAAGACTGCTTTATGTCAACACAACCTAATGAGTTTAGGTAGGAACCCCATCTGCAATACCCCTGCAGAGCAGAAGGTGGCAATCATTTAGTCTGGCTTGGATCTAGCCTTAATTTTAATCCTAATCCTAGGATTAAAGCACCAATGTTATCTAGATCTGTTAGAGAATAATCAAGCCAAATACTAAATTAGCATTCCCACAGCAGAATGAGCAAGACCACATTAGTCGCTTTTCCTTTGACTCTCAAATTGCGCAAATACAACTTGCGCATAAAATTTAACCTAATGGAAAAACGACAATTTTGCCAAAAGTCTCATTTTTGAAATAAAAGTTTTTGCGCTGGCAAGAGGTGTTTTTTTTGGGCGTCACGCCAAATGCCATAAGAACTGGCATGACATACAACGTGATTTCATTAGATCAGGCCCTAATGCCAGAAGTGCAGCTGTTTACGGCCCTGCAGCTGAAGGTCAGCTGATGTCAGTCCACTCATACTTCAGCCAATGCATTGACTCCATCTGTTAGTTAATGGGTATCGAATGCATTGGCTTCATTTTAGTGAAAAACAAGCAATTGTAGCCTTCAGTCACCATCTACAGATTTAGGTTATACACGTAAAAGCAGGGTTTCTACAGGTTTCTATGAGTTAAATTTAAGACCTTTTTAAGACTACTTAGAACAGAATCTAATGCCCATTTCACAGCCATACTGGCAAAAATTCATGACTCATAGAATTTAGGAAATGCATTTATTTACTCCAGTGCCTTCATTCCCACCGTTCTGAGTCATTTCTCATCGAGGGCTGCAAAGATACCGATAACTGGTTCCTAATTTCAATATAAATTATCGGGTGGAACTGAGTCAACTAACGTTACTTTCTTTGTGGCTTGGACATTTAACAGACACATTTAAATACAATATAGTACGGTGGCCAACAAGGGCCAAACACACTGCAACGGCCCAATGCGTCTCAGTTTAGAGAAAACAGCCGCAAGTCCAGAAACGATGCAAATTCACAAACTCAAACACAAGTCTAAACCAGGTACAAAAAGAGGAATGTGGTGCAAAAAACTAAAACACAGACATAATCATCAAATGCTCTGCAAATAAACAATGCAAACCAAGAAGACATCTACAAACGGAAAATGCTGCATAACCAGTCAGTCCAACAGAAGTGCTCCACACCTGTAGGGGGCGCTGTCAGCAGAACAGCTCAATGCAGAGACACACAGGATGGAGAGAGAGAGAGAGACGGAGAACAGCTGACTGACAGTGTTTCAAACTACAGTGGGAACAAACTGAAGTTACGGTGTAGCGTGGTCATGTGACTTTTATTTGATTCTATTTGACACTAGTCTGTTTCGATAAACGCTGCCCCCTACAGGTTTGGAGCACTTCTGTTGTACTGACTGGTTATGGAGCGTTTTTCATTTGCAGATGTTTTCTTGGTTTGCATTGTTTCTTTATTTGCAGAGTATTTCATGATTATGCATTTGTTTTAGTTTCTTGCAGCACATTTTTTCATTTGCACCACGTTCCTCTTTTGTACCTGGTTCAGACTTGTGTTTGAGTTTGTGAATTTGCATCGTTTCTGTACTTGCAGCTGTTTTCTCTAAACTGAAACGCATTGGGCCGTTGAAATGTGTTTGGCTCTTGTCAGCCACCGTAATACAGCGAACAAGTTTATGACAACATAACTTAAACCTATACCTACTGATGTGGCATTTCTCACAGCACTTAGTAAAAGTTTGAACATGAACAACCCGCCTCCCTCCAAAGCCCCGCCCCCTTCCCTCTGCCTGAGCTCTGAGGCTCCTCCTCCTCTCTTCTCCTCTCACCTGATACGCGATGGAAACAGAGGAGGAAGCAGAGGTGGAGGTCCGGTCCGTTTTGGCGTGTCCGCGGACCCCTCCCTCAGTAATCAGATACATCATCCACCTGCCGTGGGCCCGCGGCTCCTGTTCCATCAGTAGACCTGGTCTGTGCAGTACTGGGTCAGTGTCTTCACTGCAGTGCCCACGGGATGGGCGCGCGCACTGTGAACACGCGGCCTCCGCGAATTTTCCGTGGACATTTGAAGTTTCATAGTCCATACAATTATCATCCTACATCATCTTACATGTGTGACACCATGTACATGTACCTGTATGAGTCCCACCGTCATAAAAGCTGAGCTTTATGCAGACCTGTTCAGTCCAGTACAGCTGACTTCCGGACTTTTATCTCCGTCTTTCACTAATCTGACTCCTGTTTGTGCCCCTCAGTTGTCGTTTCTGTTCATAAATCCGTTTTTTCCCTTCCACATGTGCATGTCAGTTCTATCCAAACACATCCTAGACAGTAGACTGTGGTCAGTGACAGGAGAAGCAGCGCGAGTGAAGTGTCAGATTCAGAGGGACACATATCGGATGTGGAGACAGCGATAATGGATCGGATGCTGGACGGCCGTAATGGATGATTGACAGGAGGCTCAGTCAGGTTCGGCCAATTATTTCATTCGGACCGACTAAAATGATTGGTCAGACTTTTATTAGAAATATATGAGAATTAAACATTTTTGAGTTTCAATACCTGGTGGATTTCTTTTACATTTTAGTTTGACACACACTTATTAGGAGCATTTTAAGATGACAAAAGAAAAGTGTAAAAATGCCACATCATACGGTATAGCTTTAAGACCTACTATATCAAATGTAATACCTTTTAAAGACTTTTTTAAGGTATTAAAGGAAAATTCAAGACTTAAGACTTTTTTAAGACACCACAGGAACCCTGTAAAAAACTCTTTTTAGTCACTTTCCAGATGTTGCACTGACAAATAAACTGTGCCTGATGTAATTTTTCCATAGTACATTCATTAGAAACTTTTCCATTTCTGTCACTGAAATATCAAGATTAACACTTTGACGTGGACTGTACTCATTGTGTAGGTGATGGACTTTAATGTAATATTAAAAGCTTTACATGAACATTTACTCAGAAAACAGGCTAAATTCAGCCACTAGTAACAAAAAATTATGATTTGTTTCAAAACATATCAAATTAAAGATGACGGACAACACAGAGGTGAGGTGGATAGCACTCATGCCTCATAGCAAGAAGGTCTTGGGTTCGATTCCAACACCAGTTGATGGGGGTGGGACCTTTCTGTGGGGAGTTTGCATGTTGTCCCCATGTCTGTGTGGGTTCTCTTCGGGTTCTCCAGCTTCCTCCCACCATCTAGAGCACAGGTGTCAAACATGCGGCCCGGGGGCCTAATCCGGCCCGCCAAAGGGTCCAGTCTGGCCCCTGGGATGAATTTATGAAATGCAGAAATTACACTGAAGATATTAACAATCGAGGATGTTAAAATCATTTTAGGTCAATTCAATCTAAAGTGGGTCAGACCAGTAAAATATTATCACAAAAACCTATAAATAATGAAAACTACAAATTTTTCTCTTTGTTGTAGTGTAAAAAAAAAAACTAAACTAAAATTACACAAAAATATTTACATTTACAGACCAGCCTTTTACAAAAAATGTGACTAACCTGAAATTTCTGAATAGAAGTCTTTGGAATTGTACCAATATTCTGCCTCTTACTAAATGTTTTGTGTATTTTATAGATCCGCTGTGATCTGCAAGTTGTGATGCATATGTATAAATTATAAACTAAGGCAGAATATTGATAAAATTGCACTTATGTTTTTTTTTAAAGAATTTTCAGGTTCATATTTGTTTGTGTTATGTTCAAGTACAGTTCATAGATGTAAACATTTTTATTACGAAATTTGACTTTTTTCACTCAAAAACATAGAAAAATCTTTGGAGTTGACATTATTTATCAGTTTTTATCCTATTATTTATATTATTTAACTGGTCCGGCCCACTTTAAATCATATTAGGCTGAAGGTAGCTCCTGAACTAAAATGAGTTTGACACCCCTGATCTAGAGACATACAAGGTTAATCTATATTGCCCATAGGTGTGAATGCGATAAGATTGTTTGTCTCTATACGTCAGCCTTGTGATGAGCCCCGCCTTCGCCAATAAGTAGCTCCAGCGACCCCTGTGACCCCAGTGAGGATAAAGCGGGTTCAGATAATGAATGAATTAAATGTTGATATATGTGATGAATGTATGTCAGCCCTGTGATGAACTGGTGACATGTCCATGGTGTACCCCGCCTTTGCCCATAAGTAGCAGGGATAGGCTCCAGCGACCCCCGTGACCCTAGTGAGGATAAAGCGGGTTCAGAAAATGAATGAATGAATTAAAGATGTGAATGAAAGGAGTTCTGTATTTCCTAAAATAGTGGCTGCAGAAGGTACCAGGCCTGTATTATTTTATTTATTTATTACAGTTGCCATTTTTCTCTGTTATATGAAGAAATGGGTCTAATTACTGCAAAACTTCATATTGTTCCGCCTCATTTGTGACATTATAAGTACTTCTGCAATTTTTCCTAAAGTACTTACTTCCCCCTTTCAAAGTAAAAGCCCACTAGTGTTTCAGTGGATAGAAACAATTCATTACTTAACCGCGCAGTTATCGTGTAAATGTTGTCTTCCTGTTACACATGTAAAGATAATAACATTTTGGGTAAATTATCTACAAAACAAAATGAAAACATTTTATTACTGAATGTATTAAAATAAAGTTATAGAGGAGAGCATTGTGTCTAAGTGGCAGCATATTATATGACAAACAAAGGAAGTTTATCCATATCATTTTTTTTTTTACCCAACCTACATGCAAAGGCTGGCTCTTATTTGTTTATGTTGACCTGGATCTCAGCTATTTTAGAGCCTGTAATTGGCTCTCAGTTTTTATTTGAGAAAGTACAGCACTAGACTTTAATAATGCTGTGTCACTGGTGCTGGTTGCTGTGAAATCAATAACATCTTTAAACAACTACAGTGAAATAATGAACTTCACATTAAAACTCTCTGAAGAAAGTGGTTCTGCTGTAATGCTGAAAATATATAGAAAAATGTAAAGAAAACAGTGTAATTTCAACTGGTTCTCAATTGACCTACCTGGTAAAATAAAGTTGATATAAACAAGTGGTGCCAGGCACAACAAACCCTGCCCCTCACATGTATTGTAGCTTATTTTGGCGTCAATCAACTCTTTCATCCATATTGAATATTTGTTAAATATAAAATGATATATGTGCCAAGTTTGAAGTAAATTGAAACAAAATTGCTGTTTTTATAGACACTTCAAATTTCACCCATCATAAGTAAATCATAAGTTTGTATTCAAGACACAGTAATAAAAACATTCATTCATTCATTCATTCATTCAGTAAATGGGAAAAGAAAAAGATTTAAAAATTTAACAAAAAATTTCAAATACAAGCTATTACTTTGATATTTTGTAGAGTGATGTGTAAAATTAATCTCTATATCTCTGCAACATTTTAAGTACATTGAGTTAAAATTGATGTTTTTATAGTGATTTGAAATTTCACCTGTTATAAGCAAATGAGGGTAAAAAGATTTTTAAAAATTAATAGAAAATTTGAACTTTGACCTACTTTTCCCAAAATGTAGTCATGTCTATTTTGGGTCACTGGCAATCTATAAACCCAATTTGGTATGAATTCAACCTATAGTTTTGCTGCAAAAGTGTTAAACTGTTTCAACTCATAGGTGGGTCTATGTGACTGAGCAGTGGTGCAGCTTGACATTAGGCAAGGCAGGCAGCTGCTTGGGGCCCCTAAGCCAGCAGGGGCCCCCAAAGGACCAACAGACTTGACAGCAACAGTCTAAAGAATAAGTTCACTACACAGCGGCAGTGAGAAGGTGCAGTAACAACTAGCTGTCTCAAATTCACTGAAGGGGCCCCCTGTGTCCAAATTGCCCCTCCCCCACCTGTATGTGTGTGTGTGTGTGTGTGTGTACATATATACATATATATATATATATATATATATATATATATATATATATATATATATATATATATATATATATATATATATATATATATGTATGTATGTATGTATGTATGTATGTAGATAGATAGATAGATAGATAGATAGATATGTATTTTGTTTTTATTTTTTTATTTTTTTTTGCTTGGGGCCCCAGGGGACCCTTTCTGCACCACTGTGACTGAGGGTGTGTACATTTGTCTGTGTGTGAGTGGATGATGTCTTGCAGGCGGAGCCAGATCTTGTCCACGGATTGGACCAGCCAGCCATAGGAGGGACCATAAAAATGACGGCGCTGGGCCTGTTCATTGTCGCCTTTCCTCCACTCCCAACCCCATGTGTCTTCACCTTTGTTTTGTTCTTGAATGCAGTAGTAGGGGTGGGCCGCCGATTTCTTTGCCTTGTTTCCTCTTGTTTTCTGTAAGTACAGAGGTCAGACTCTGTATTTTGGTTTTGTTTTCTTTTACGAGTCAGCCTCGCTTCCTTAGTTAGTGGAGTTTGTTATTTTGGCCTTGGCCCACCCTGAAGACCAAGCTGCCGTTCTGTCGAGTTTGTTTTACATGTCTTTATATAATTTTGCAAATAAATTATTTGTCTGTTAAAGTGCATAACCTGCGTCCTGGGGGTTTCTCTGCAGCTTGGAAAGGAAAGGTGTCCGATTATTCATGCTATGCCCTATGATCCCCTAGCCGGGGCATAACACCGGCAGTCTATAAACCCAATTTGGTATGAATTCAACCTATAGTTTTGCTGCAAAAGTGTAAACAAACACACCGAACCAAAAACAATACTGCTTGCCTCCCTTTTGGGGGTGGGGTAATAAGAAAAACAAAGTATGGAATTTCCAACACAGAGCCACTTCCAAAATTAGAAAAGCACTCGGAGAGCACAGACCTCCACCAAGGCAGATCAGTGCCCCCCCCCCGCCCCGAATGTTTGTTTCTGTCCATGTGCAAGATAACTCAAAAAGTTACGGACGAATTTGGATAAACATTTCAGGAAATGTTGATACTGGCGCAAGGAACAAATGATTAAATTTTGGTGCTGATCAGGGGTGGGGGGGCACGGGGGCCCACTGATCTGCCTTGGCGGAGGTCTGCGCAGTCTCTTCTAGAAAAGCACTCAGAGAGCAGAGACCTCCGCCAAGGCAGATCAGTGGGCCCCCACCCCCAACCCCTCCCCACTCCCACCCCCGATCACCACCAAAATTTAATCATTTGTTCCTTGTGCCAGTGTTAACATTTCCTGAAATTTTCATCCAAATCCGTCCATAACTTTTTGAGTTATCTTGCACACATACAGACAAACAGACAAACCAACGCCGACAAAACCATAACGTTCTTGGCGGCGGTAATTAAGGCTCTCCATCATCAGACAGAAAGAGTCATTCATGCTTTAATACGATCCAAACTGTTCTAATTTCCTCTATTACTAGTTCAAAACAGCTGCAAAAGAGGCCATATCAGCCCCATTCTAACTCCTTTACACTTACTCCCCTTTCATTTCAGGATAAACTCAGAACCCTCGTCCTTGTTTACAAACCCCTCCATGGTCTCATATATCTCAGAACTTCTCAGCCCCTAAAGCATCAACGAACTGTCAGATGCTCCCATCGTGGCCCGTTAGCTGTGCCCTGTTTATGAACAAAAACAACAACAAAAAAAAGACCAGGGACAGGACGTTGGTCTGAAGAAGCTTCTCAACTCTGGGACAGCTGGAGGACATTAGACAAGTTACATCTGTTCATGCTTTTAGGATGCACCTGGAGATTCAATTTTACTCTCTGGTTTTTAATTGTATTCAATCTATTTTCATTTACTGGGCTTCATCAGCCACCAAGGACAGAAACATCTGAACCTCCACAATGACCCAACTGGTATATTTACTGTAAACTTCTGAATCTGTTTTTTAATGGCGTGTCGCACACTCATAACGCAAAGAGGCAGAGCCAACTCTCTGACCAATCAGTGGTCTGCAGTGTTTACATGTGACATTTCAGTATCTCTTCACCTGTTTTGGGACTAAAAAAGTAAGACCAGTTGCTGGATTCCAGGTTCGGCCATGGCTCAGACGGTAGAGTGGGTCGTCCAATAACCGAAGGGTTGGCAGTTTGAATCTGGCTCTGTCCCAGTCATGTGCTGTTTTGTCCTTGGGCAAGACACTTCACTCTCCTTCTCTCCAGTGCCGCTACTCACACTGGTGTATGAATGCTCAGTGGTGGTCGGGGCCGTAGGTGCAAATTGGCAGCTGCGGGTACAAATGTCGTTTACCACCACCAGAGTGTGAATGTGAGAGTGAATGAATAATGGGTCCGCTGTTCGCTCTTTGAGTATGTGTTCATGTTGCACACTTAATAATGGACCAGGCTTCTCGTGTGGCTGGTTGCATTTATTTGCTGTCTCTGTACATTACACATAAATGCAGTACGTCAACATGAGTCAGCCATTACTGTGTGCATTGCTCTCTTTGACTAGAGAAGCACCTTACAGCTGTACTCACATCTGGGTATCTCCCCCTTGTGACGAAAACTAGGAACTACACTACCACTGCGAATCTGTGTCTAGCTTACAGAATTTAGTAGTACAATAATATAAAAAATAATAAAATATGAAATAACAACACATAAAATTAAATAACAAATAATGAAATAAATAAAGTTAAATGTAGGGGTGGCCTTTTTTCCACTTTTTAACATTTCTTATGTCTTTCTTTGTAACCTTTTCTGGGTACTCCCACATTCATAGAAAAGCGCTATATAAATCTAATCCATTATTTTAAAATTTTGGATTAGATTTTGGATTAGATTATTAATAATAATCTAATAATTATTTAAAATTCTCTTACTAGCATATAAAGCACTGAATGGTTTAGGCCCAAACTACATCAGAGACCTTCTAGTCCAGTATAAACATCCAGACCACTCAGGTGCTCTGGTACAGGTCTGCTCTGTGTTCCCAAAGTCAGAACTAAACATGGAGAATCAGCGTTCAGTTTCTATGCTCCATATATCTGGAACAAACTACCAGAAAATATCAGGTCTGCTGAGAGTCTGAGTTCTTTTAACTCTTTCGGTGCCAGACAGTTAAGGGGCTAATAAGCCTTAAAAGTGCCACAGAATTTGGCCGTTTTTCA
Organism: Sphaeramia orbicularis; assembly: GCF_902148855.1. NCBI lineage: Eukaryota > Metazoa > Chordata > Actinopteri > Kurtiformes > Apogonidae > Sphaeramia > Sphaeramia orbicularis. The sequence continues at coordinate 15,832,007 of NC_043970.1, forward strand.
GTATTTCGCATCGTTTTTATAATCGAAGTCTGAATCGTCATCAGAACTCATTTTCTAGCAGATGGGACTGTTTTGACAGATCGCTGTGTTTACGATATTACTACAAAATGGCCATCTAATTTGCATATGATTTCATTCATAAATTCATTCATAAAATTTCCCAAGCAGAAAACGAAACGTGAGCTCTTCCTTGGTCAAAAACCGCTCGGTAACATCCGACCGATTGCTACTTAGATTCAAAATGCACCGGACGCAGCCGATTCATTATTGATCGTAATTTGCAAGAAGATTTAAAAGAACGTCATCGAAATGTGAGAAAGAAATGGGGGTGGATGGTTTGTTTGTACACAAATATGGCGTGTTCTCCAAAGCCGATCTGATCGGCCCGTGGCACTTTAAAGGTTGTATTCGTAAAGCCGATTTAATCGGCCCATGGCACTGAAGGAGTTAAGTCAAGGTTAAAGACTCACCTGTTCACTGCTGCCTTTGACTAAAAGGCTTTTGACTTTTTTAATTTTATATTCTCTTTGAAACTCTGCACTGCAACTCTTACTTTAATATGTGTGTGTGTTTTTATTTTTATTTTATTTTATTCTATTTTATTTTTTTTATGTTATGTGTTGTTTTCTTACTTGCTGTTTTTAATCACCTTTTACATGTTTCTTTTATAATGTTTTAAATGTGTTTCTTTTTGTTTCTTTTATTTCAATGTCCTGTGTGAAGCACCTTGAATTGCCTTGTTGCTGAAATGTGCTATACAAATAAACTTGCCTTGCCTTGTTTTGCCTCATTATTATTATTATTTTATGCTGCGTTTCCACTACATGGAACTGGCTTGACTCGGCTTGGCTCGACTCGACCCAGGTAGCAGGTACTATTCCTGGAGACCGTCTCCATTACAGGATACTAACGACTTTACAGTACCTGGATGTCATAGTGATGCAGTGTGTTACTTCCGTGTCGTCTGCTCAGAGTTGCTGATAAACTCGCTTGTTGTGTGTTGTCTTGTCAAGCTCATGCTGAATTTTTACGTCGGCCACCGAAGACCGAATCTCCTCGACCGACCAAAGGTGTAGTTTTGCGGGCTGTCATCATGTGGATTAACCTACCGCTATAATTACTGTCAACTTCCGCATCTGTTTTTTGTAAAACAGCGGGTCACACAGACAACTCTCCAACCAATCAGTGGTCTGCAGTGTTTACACGTTACGTTTTAGTATCTGGTCCCCAGTCTTGGAACCTCGGCGGAGGTGATACTAAAAAACTAGTACCAGGTACCAGATTCCAGGTCTTTTTTCATAATGGAAATGCAAAAAGGCAGATTCGAGTTGAGATGAGCCGGTACCACACAGTGGAAATGTAGCATAACATGATGGAAATGCGAAAAGGCTGAGTCGAGTCAAGCTGGTACCATGTAGTGGAAACCCAGCAAAAGTGATGATTGTTTAAGAAATTAGAACGTGTACCTATTTACCTAAAGATTTTGTTTTTGGCCAGTCTTTTCATTTTTACTCTCTCATTTTCACTTCCTGCAGCTTCAAGACCCTTGAGATGATTTTTCTTTTTTTTTTGCAAATAAAATGGAAATTAGTTCATTGTTTTGTTCATTGTTTTGGCTTTTCTCTCCCTAACACTTACTTTTAAGAACAAATCAATTGTTCGGAGTGTAAATCCACTGTGGCTCTGGTCATCTTTTGTTTGGAAAAAGTAGAGTCATTTTTATTCCATGCTCAGGTTTCCCCTCAGGCCAGGTGTAACACATGGATTATACAACATACGCTATAAATGTAAATGATCCCAGGATACATTATAAAATCAATGGACACTTTCTAAGACACATCTATCATCACACATTTGGCGACTGTTAAAAATGTCTCTGCTGCAGAAAGAAAAAGAGACAGAATCTATTTGAACTAATAACATGAAGAAAAGGGATTTTGTAACACTTTTAACGTAAAAAATGAATATGGTATGTTCAGAGTGTGAGAGTCTATCATTAAAGGTTAAATCAATAATGAATCACAAAGGGCTCATTCTAATCAGAGTCACAGCGGGTGCGTTGGCCTTGACAGCTCATTGACGGCCCGCTGTGTTATCACACACAGTACAGTACAACACATTGGAACTCAAAGGAGAGATCAACTGTGTTTTGCTGTTTCAAGTGATTTAGTGTGAGAGAAGCTCATCCTTTAAAGTGATCCTTTGAGTATAATGAAATATAGATATGAATCAAAAGCTGTAATCTACAAAATCTGTCATTAAACACCCAAAGAAACAGATTTAATCATGAAAATCGCAGACTAAAAAGTGGCCTTTAACTACTTCAACTGAGTCAGAAAGAATTCTGAATAGTGATAAAAAAAATAACCTCGAACTAATGATAGAATAATCAGATCCATCCTTTAAACCTTTTTTGGCTCTTGACCCCATTTTAACATCACAAATTTCTGGCGACCCCAGACATTCAAAACAGAGGTTTTTTTTTTTTTTTTTTGCTAAAATAATTTGTTTTTTGTCATCTAATAGTTTGCTATATTATGTTGCAAAGAAATGTTAATTTTAGATGACATTTAGACTATATAATGTATATTATTATCAGAGGTGGCAAAAGTACTCACATTCTGTACTTAAGTAGAAGTTCAGCTATTTGTGTGAAAAAATACTCTCGTAAAAGTAGAAGTACTGATTCAACTCCTTTACTTAAGTAAAAATAAAAAACTACAGCTTCTCAGTTGTGATAAACTACAAAAGTAAAAAGTAAAATTGCATTTTTTGCCATGAATGAAACAATACTCATTTAACCAGGCTAAATCATAAAAGTTTCTGTTTTCCAGTTCTTGATTGGTTTGCATCCGACTTAAAGGGCAGGGATTATTTTGTGTCAATAGGTAACTTTAAATCTGAGCAGACCAAAATTACACGTGGAGTCCCCCAAGGCTCCATCCTGGGGCCCCTTCTGTTCAGCATCTACATGCTTCCACTTACTCAGATTATAGAAAAAAACCCAAAATAGATTACCATAACTATGCAGATGACACACAGCTCTACATTTCAATATCCCCAGGTGACCATAGCCCCATACAAGCACTGGGTAAATGCATGGAGCAAATATCTGAATGGATGGGCCATAATTTTCTTCAGTTAAACAGAGAAAAAACTGAGGTAGTCGTTTTTGGACCCAAGGAGGAGCGTCTTAAAATCAGCATGCAGCTCCAGTCACTTCAGTTAAAAACCTCAGACCAGGCCAGGAATCTGGGTGTTGTCATGGATTCAGACCTGAATTTTAAAAACCATTTTTTTTAAAAACAAACAATTACAAAGTCAGCTTACTATCACCTCAAGAACATTTCTAGGATTAAAGGACTGATGTCGCAGCAGGACCTGGAAAAACTTGTCCATGCATTTATCTTTAGTCGAGTTGACTACTGTAACAGTATCTTCTCTGGTCTGCCTAAAAAGTCTATCCGACCACTGCAACTGATCCAGAATGCTGCTGCTCCAGTCCTCACTAAGACCAAGAGAGTGGACCACATCAGTCCAGTTCTGAGGTCTCTACACTGGCTCCCTGTCTCTCAGAGAATAGACTTTAAAATTCTCTTGCTAGCATATACAGCACTTGATGGTTTAGGCCCTAAATCCATCAGAGACCTTCCAGTCCAGTATGAACCATCCAGACCACTCAGGTCATCTGGTGCAGGTCTGCTCTGTGTTCCCAAAGTCAGAACTAAACATGGAGAATCAGCGTTCAGTTTCTATGCTCCATATATCTGGAACAAACTACCAGAAAATATCAGGTCTGCTGAGAGTCTGAGTTCTTTTAAGTCAAGGATACAGACTCACCTGTTCACTGCTGCCTTTGACTAAAAGGCTTTTGACTTTTTAAATTTTATTTTCTCTTTTGAAACTGCACTGCAACTCTTACTTTAATATGTATGTGTTTTTATTTTTATTTTTTTTTATTTTATGTGTTGTTTTCTTATTTGCTGTTTTTAATCGCCTTTTACATGTTTCTTTTATAATGTTTTAAATGTGTTTCTTTTTATTTCAATGTCCTGTGTGAAGCACCTTGAATTGCCTTGTTGCTGAAATGTGCAATACAAATAAACTTGCCTTGCCTTTTCTAATTCCACAGTGAATGGTACACTGCAAAAATTTAAATTTTACCAAGTGTATTTTTCTCATTTCTAGTCAAAATATCTCATCACACTTAAAACAAGACATAATCACCTAAAGAGTAACTTTTTGGTGAGATATAAGAACTTATTTTTAGACAGTAGATCTTGAAAATCTTATTTCAATAAATGCTGCCAAAATAATTTTCACTTGCTCCATTGGCAGATTTTTTTTTTGCTTAATTCAAGCAAAAAAAAAAAAAAAAAAATCTGCCTGTGCTCTTTCTCTCCTCCACACTGATTTTCCCTATGCATTTTATGTACTGTCACCTCCGTTTAGTTTGAAAAAGTAACAAGCCTATTCTGAGAATGTAACGAGTATCAAGTACAGATATTTATGCAAAGATGTGGGGAGTAAAAGTAAAAAGTCGCCAGAAAAATAAATTCTCAAGAAAAGTACAGATACCTAAAATTACTGCACAAAGTGAGAATTTTATTTTCCCTGGTCAGGATATGTACAGTCAGTCCAGCTTGGATTTACAAGGCTGACAATTAATACTGAACAAACAATAACTCAAACTATGAATTATGAAAGAGCTGCAGCATCTGAAACTGACTACAATGAACATTTGAAAGATAAACAGTGCCACAGTGCTTCAGTTTCAGCTTCACAGTTTGTCTTTTATGTATTGTGATTGTCTCTCTCAACTCACCTTATATTTTTTATTAGTAATTTTATTTTTATCAATTACTAGAAATTTCAGGCGACCCCATGTGGGGTCCCGACCCGAAGGTTGAAAAACACTGATTTAAACTATTTTACAGTCACTGAGGGCAGACGGGCTAATGAGTGCATACAATCTATAACATGGGTCTCAAACTCATTTTCTTTCCGGGCCCACATTCAGCCCGATTTGATCTCCAGTGGGCTGGACCAGTAAAATAATAGCATAATAATCTATAAATAATGACAACTCCAAATTTTTGCCTTTGTGTTAGTGCAAAAAACCCCCATTAAATTATGAAAATACTTACTTTTATAAACTATCCACACAAAAAAGATATGACTAACCTGAAAAAACTGAAATTTCTGAAGAAAAATAAGTACAATTTTAACAATATTATGCCTCAACATCATTTCTACATGTGCATTATGGATCAGATCTACAAAGACACTAAACCAGTGGTTCTTAACCTTGTTGGAGGTACTGAACCCCACCAGTTTCATATGCGCATTCACCGAACCCTTCTTTATTAAAAAATAAAATATGATTTTTTTCCAAATTCAAGACACAGGTATAGGTTTTACTGGTGCACAAAATGAACCGTGCATTAACATCACTGTGTTCAAAGAACAAAACCAATACAGTGCATGAACTCACAACAAATTCCATACCTTTTCACAAAGACATGACCTTTTTTAATACTACCACACTGAAATGGTTTTAATTTTTGTATTCCAATAATGAACTTACTGTATTTATGCTATTTATCATTTTTAACATTTTAACACACACCCATCACCTAATTTCCATCAGGCTACAATAATAATGAATATTTTCTGCAAATCAGTGTGACTTCTGCTGTTGCCTTTGACAGACCAGTTCAGAAATGCGTGGCTCCACCTTGGTAAGTGCCACTCTCATGTCATTTTCACAGCAAAGTCTGTTCCTTTTCTTCTTTTTTATGTCCAGCATCCTTATTACGGCACTAGCTCGGCTTTAGCGTAATACGATTTCTCCATCCGCGACGGTGCGTCGGTCGTCACATGATTGTAACTGACCAGTGCGGTGACCAAAAAATGTAAACAAATGCTACACATGGCTGCCTCCGTGGTTAACAGGAAGTAGCAAAAGTCATAACAACAATGTGGAAAATACTCAAATAATTCATCGTCAGACGAGTGGAAGAGATTATAAACACTTCCGGATTGTGTTGTAGTGCTATAAGCAACAACAATACACCGTGTATATTGGATGTCAATCAGAGAAAGAGTCTCCGAAGCCGTTTGCTTACATACACGGACCTAGCCCGACACACACACCCGACTAATGAGTCGAGTGTGTGTCTTGACCTCCGCCGAACCCCTGAGACTGACTCACCGAACCCCTAGGGTTCGATCGAACCCAGGTTAAGAACCACTGCACTAAACACTTAATACCAGGCAGAAACCTGTTAAAATTGTGCTTAATTTTCTGTAGACATTTCAGGTTGTTCATATTTGTTCAGGTTATTCATGTTTTACTGTTACAGGACAGGTTATAAATGTAAATATTTTCATAATTTAATGGGTTTTTTTGTACTAAAACAAAGACAAAAACCGTGAAGTTGTCATTATTTATAGACGTAATGTAATATTTTCTTCAGATCAGACTGAGGAGAAAATATGGAGTCATTATTTTTTGGTAGGATATTTTACTTCAGATTATATTTGTCTGTATGTGGAACCTGAACTAAAATGAATCTGTGGAATTTTTGCATTTTGCAAATTCATCCTGCGGGCTGGATTGGAACCTTTGGCGGGCCGCATTTGACCCCCGGGCCGCATGTTTGAGACCCCTGATCTGTAAGAATGTTATTCATCACAAACATTTGTTACACTAAAAGCAATTCAATTTTCTGTTCAGTTCAATTCAATTTTATATGTAGAGCCCTACATCACATCAAGGTTGCCTCACAGGGCTTTACAGAATTAGTTGGATATGAAAACAAACAACAGTCAAATAAACAGCAGATGAAGGAAATGGATTACTGTCCAGGGCATCCTCGTCCTTAGACCTTCCTTCTCAGCAAAGAAAAACTCCAAAAACCCAGTGGGAAAAGAGAAACCTAAGGGAGAACCACAGCGAAGGAGAGATCCACTCCCATGGACGAACAGACTGTAGATGCACCAGCACTGATGGACGTCCATTTGATGATGTAGTTCCAGTCTGTAACTGTATTTGCTCTTGCAGGGAAAAAATACTCAAGCATTTCTAATATATAAAATATAACAGAAAGACAGTTTTATGACTTTAACCCTTTCATGCACGAATTATGAGAACCTTAATCAAAATTTTTTCCTGAGTATTTTTATTCCTCTTTAGGCATGAAAAAAAACAATGCGATTGAAAATTTTCTTCTGAAAAATAAATAAATAATAAAAATAATTCCAAAAAATTTAAAAATACATTAAAAAAATAATAATGAAAAAAAAAAAAATTTATGAACCTATTTTTCTATTTTTCATGAAATTGCAAAAATGTCCACTCAGCTGGATACCACACGTTTAATTTTTGACACAGAAACATGTATTTACTGATAAATTGTGTGAAAACTATGGGGAGGGCTCGTGATTCTGGGGGTTTATGCTCAGGAGAGATCTACGTAATGTTACCAATTCATGTCAGAAAAGATATGTAGTGTTTTAAAACTTTAATAAAGATATGTGTAGAAAAAAAAAAAGAAAACAACGAAATGAGCAACAAAATCTATGAATATACAAGAGAACAGTGGTCCACTGGAATGACCATTATGCATGAAAGGGTTAAAGACTATTTTCATGATTTAAAGTGATCACAATCCAATTTACATATTTCAGTGAAAATAAAAACTTACAGGTACAACCATGATTCTACATGTAACGTTATATAAAAAAGTAATAATTAATGGTAAATTGTCCAACTGAGTTTGTTACCATAACACTGGCAGATTACATATGAGAAGGCATGTTTGTATACATTTAAATTATGTAAAAATACTCAAATCCAATGTGAAAGTCAGCACTTCAACCTCTAACTCACTGCCTCACTGGATTCAGTTCATTTATTGCTAAAACAACAAAAAAAAAAAAACAGTACGTTCATACATCTTTTAGTCTCCTGATCTAATATTAATCTTGACATTACAGATATTAACATGTCAGGCCACTGGAAACATCAACAGTGACTCTTCTCTCGCAGCAAAACAACAAAGAATGTATGTTGACTGTGAAAATCCTCCTGAAATAGCAGGGAGCGGAACAAAGACAGGCTCATTAAAAATGTATCAAGGGTACAGCAGCCCCTGTGTTTCTCCTTGCTCAGGGATTCTTCATGGCTCAATAAAGGCTGAGGACATTATCATCAGATCCAACAATGCCTTTCATTCCCGTCTTCATTTCCACTATTGTTCCTAACCGCTTAAAGGACAAATTGTTCTCATTAGTTTGTTTTATATCTGAAACTGGATATGTAACAAGTCCTATGTAGTCCACAACTCTGCTCTTTTTAAACAGCTTCTGTAGGTGTTTGTGTAATATTTACAACTGGACTGTGCAGGATGATGCAGGCCACAACATTTGCGTCTAAACTCCTGTTATTTCCACCACTTTCATTTTAATAATTTGCAGATTATGTTTCAATGCAGATTATGTTTATGTACAGGGTGAGTCAGAAAAAACGCTCTTTTCATTTAAAGAAATTGTAGCACTGAAATGGAAATGCTTATTTTTCTTTTGATTATACAGTCATATTGATGTGGTTATTGAGCATGTCTGGCGATTGAATCATTGATTTATGGCATAGCATAACAGAGGGAATGTCCATTGTTTATTGTGCACCGAAATATCTGCCAACACAGTTTATGCCACCGTGAATGAAATTGAAATTGTCAACCATTACAGCATGTTTACTCGCCATCAAAATGTTTTGTCTCAACGAAGTCGTCCGGCACGACCTTCAACCTGGCTACCATTCAGACTGATGCAAATCTGTGCTCGTTGTCGCATCTCTAACACAGCTCTTCTCGCCATTCGTGTTCGTCGTAGGGCTTGGATTTCAGCCGTGATGCGATTTCGGAGTTCCTGAAGAGTTTGTGGAACAGTCGGATACACACAGTTTTTAAGATACCCCCACAAGAAAAAATCAAGGGGGGTCAAGTCCGGGGATCTAGGTGGCCACTCTCTCTCCTGACCCAAACAGACAACTCGATGAGGAAATAATACCTGCAATCGCTGTGGTCTTGCCATGATGAAAACTCCCTGGGCACTGTCATGTAGGCCTATGTCCTGAGTGTGAAAGCAAAGCCCCGACTCCTATAATTGTTGTCAATTTCAAGTTTGTTCACTGTGGCATACATTGTGTTGGCAGGTATTTCAGTGCCCAATAAACAATGGACCTTCTCTCTCTTATGCAATGCAATAAATCTATGACTACATCACCAGACATGCTCAATAACCACATCAATATGACTGTATGGTCAAAAGAAAAATCAGTGTTTCCGTTTTAGCAGTATAATTTCTTTAAATGGAAAGAGCGTTTTTTCTGACTCACCCTGTATAACAGGGACCGGACCTCTGAATATATCAAACTTTACAGTTTATTCAGATTCTAAGTTTTGGGTATTGCACTACAAGCCTACAAAAGTACTGGGAATACTAAAAGTTTACTTACTATTACTTATTTACTAGGGATGTCCGATAATATCTGCCCACCGATATTATCAGCCCGATATTGGCATAAAAATGTAATATCGGTGAATATCGTTATCGTTTTTTTTTGCCTATCATTAAAACCGATAAAATAATGCCTTGATTTCACCGGGATTTACCGACGCGTAAATGAAGCATTGTTTATAGCTGAAAGAAATGTGCAGTTTTCAAAATTGTACAGTAGAGTTGCCACACTGTAATAGACTCACGGAGGGAGGGAGAGAAAATAAATAAATATGGCATTTTTTCCACAACTTAAGTTGAAGTATGTATTCTTTGCACAGACAGTGTTTACATTTTGAAAGCCTTGTTGCATTTGAGAATGCATCCAGTGGGGCATCACAATAAAATTAGGCATGATGTGTTAATTCCATGACAGGAGATATGTGATGTTACCTAAAATTAGTTTAATATCCCACATATATCGGCAGCAGTATCGGTAGATATCGGAATCGGAAATTAAGCGTTGGACAATATCGGCATATCGGTTTTTGGCAAAAAAGCCAGTATCGGACATCCCTATTGTTTACAGATATTTAGCTAAAAAAAAAAAAATTAAATGTTTATTGACTTAATTTTCCTTAAATTGCCCTTATAAACTTGTTGTTGCCTGTTCTTATGCTATAGCCACTTTTACACAAAGATCCTGGAAAAAAGCTGAGATGGTGATCCTACCTTTTTTCCATCAGTGACTGATTTCCACAGCCAAGACAAAGGAGTAACAGAGGTGAGACAGGCTGGACTTTTACACAGCGGACCTGTGCTCCAGAATCAAAGGGGTGGTGACGCAGCACAGCGTATAGTGTGATGTATAACATGGACGTCAGAAATACCCTGAGCATAGCTGCGTTGGCTCTCAAAACAATAATAGAGTCTTTCACACATTATTTAGTATAAGTGTGCTGTGATGTCACCCATTGGTTTAATGTGAAGGACAGTTTTGAAGCTTTGAATTAGCATTTTGCCATCATTTACTTTTTGAAGCCAAAAACACCATATTTAGACCAAAGTGTGTAGTTGGAGAAGCCCCTTCTGCTCTGCCCCATGGGACTTAATTTTGGAAAAAACATGATTGGCAATCAGAGGGAATAGATAAATAACTTTCTGATACCAGTTCAATTGTGCCGCCATTTACACATGTGATTTTGTCCATTTGAAAGATGATTTTACAAGTCAAAAGTGTCCATTTCTATGGCAAATAACATCTAGTTTTATGTTAAATTGCTCAATAAACTGCATCTAACCAACACCAACAGCCACTGTCCTGGAACAATTTACCACAAACTTCAAGTTTCAACATGAAAAAGTATATAAGGAGGTGAAAATCACTATGTTATGGTCCTGTTGAAGCTGCAGAGACATCTTCAGCGATTCTGAGACACTTCAGTCTTTACATTTACATATTTACACATACCTCGTACTTCAACTGTTTAAACTACAAACTGTGCCTTTCTTGGATTGTAAAATTTTCTACTAAATTGAAAAACATATGTGCAAATGGTGGCACAATTCAAATGGGGTCAATTTGTCTCACCATTGGCTGCCATTCATTTTTTTTTTTTTGAAATATGGTTGTATTATTAATTTGTAAAATTCTCTTTTTAAATGGTAAATGTCATAATTTAGAGGACATTACTGCAAAATTACGGTAATACATTATTTTTGGTTTTGTTCTGAAATCAGTTCCCATGGAGTCCAACTGGAAGGGGCTGGACTTCAGCTTTAAACACTCTGAACATCCAACTCAAGAGACGAGAAAGCTGTCAGTATACCACATATCACACCACACACCACATATCAAAGCCTGATGAGATCTAAACTCTTATTAACAGAGGAATATTTTACCAAACTAACCCATGGTACACGTATAAGACGCTTCGACAAATTGACTTTAAGTCCGAATGATCCCAGGATTTGTTTTTGGAGCCATAGCAGCTGAATAACTCCACCTTAGCTTCACTTTCAAGCAGTGACTGTAATAGTTTCAGTTAACCCATAAAGACCCAAACATCCACTGGTGACTAAAATAATTTACTAATATAAAAAGTTAAATCACTGTTGAATTATATCAATACATGTAAATAATTGGTGTAAAATACAGTTTGTCATCTTTTCATGGTCATCAGATATGACCCATTTAGACATTCAGAGGCTCTGTAGTTACCGTAGAAACACCATCATCTTCTACAACATTGATTCACCAGTAAAACCTATGGAGTTGGATCAGTGACAGTGGATGGAGACCAGTGGCGGCTGCTCGTCTTTCAGACAGGGGAAGCTCATTGTCGGCTTACGTTAAAAAAAATTGTCAAGTTATTTAAACATAAATTTGGCCCTCCGTTCCTTTTTTAAGAAAATGGTCTGTGACCATTATTATTATTATTATTATTATTATTATTATTATTATTATTATTATTATCGTACCAAGTAGGCGTCTTCTCCAGGGACTGGACCAGTGTCCTCTCAATGTCTGGCAGAGCTAGGCTGCATAGATTGCCTTGGCCCATTGTGTTGCGAGTATAAGACTTCAGCCTTTTTAAACAAGAGATGCTCCTTTCACTCCGACCTAGCCGACAGTTTGATTGATTTAACTATCTACAAAACAATATTAAACTCGAACAAGAAATGATTAAATTTTGTAACTGAAACAAGAAAACGCTGAAATTATGATAAATTGAAACAAGGAAGTCCAATGAGTGTGTTTTATTTACAGTGCAGGAAATGAACGAATAATTTCGTAGTGGTTTCTCTCTCGATTTCACAGCAGAATGTGCGACAGTATTAAACTGAACTGTGTCAGTGAAGGAGGAGATCTGAAAACAGCTGTCAATCAAACGGGATTCAGCCTTTCGACTGATCATCCAATCAGCATGTGGGATTCTGGTGTCCAGCCCGTCCGCCCAAAGCTCCATTCACCCCCAGAGACGCTCGGCATCCAGGGGCGGGACAACATCGTGGCAGTTATCCAATTACCGTCCAGTTTTGAGTCAATGAAAAAAACTGTTCCACTCAGTCCTATTGAAGCCCAGAGACGCCCGCAGTCTACGGACAAATGCACTGAGCAGAGATCGTGTGAGAAAACAGCGCAACGGGAATGGATGAGAAGTGAACAACATTGTGTCCGCTGATTTGTGATAAAGCTGATTCTGAACGAACTCGTCTTTGAGATGAACGTGTTCTAACACATTTGTAGTCAATGAAATGTCAACACAACCAAACATATTTAACCATTTAATTTTCATAATTTTAGGGGAAGCCGGGCTTCCCTTGCAGTCTATGAGAAATCGCCACTGATGAAGACACTGGGTTTATGTTCAGTTAGTGATAGATTTTGCATTAAAAGTCACTTTTTCTTCAGTTTTCTGTTTTTGATACAATAATCCTCAATTTTAATCTGAGCTTTGATAAACATCTATTTGATCAATTAGTTAAATATAGGAAACTACCAGTTTATCACAAAAAAAAAGCAAAACACAGAAGATAATATTACAATAAATGGTGATAAATCCCTTTGGAAAAGTTAAATATAGAGAAAAAAGTCATTTGGGAACCATCACAAAAGTAGCGCTGGGTCTTTATGGGTTAATGTTCAGTTAGTTTATTCGACATATTTTATTTGTTATTATTAAGTCATTGTACAATATTCTATCTATCATTGAATTGGTCGACCACTGTATGTTTAATCAGAAAACTTTGAGAAGACCTGGAGACCATAGAAGTATTTAAATCCGTATGTTAAACACTACCAGCTACGTTCAGCAAAACTGCAGCGCTCAGTCTGCCTGGAAGCCAGAAACAGTATGACCAAGTTAACAGGCTAATAAACACAGTGAACTATGTGATTCTGTATCATAAACTAATCCGGTGGGCTTCAGAGCCCCTGAGCAGTCTGTTTGGTATTTTTCAGTATGTGGGTGGCATGTATAGAAGTGTCAAGTGCGGCAAATATGTATACGAGAGCTATTATCAGCAGCAGCAGCAGCCCAGTCGAGTCAGGTCAAGTTAAGTATGCAGGTTTGTAGCGCTGAATGATAAACAAAGCAGGGGCGTAGAGTGAACCTAGGGGGAAAAACACCTAGAGTATCAGTCACCAACCAGACCGCTAAAAGCAGGCTACACTTTGTCACATTTTGCCACTGATGCACAAATAAATTGATGTGACCAAAGTGTGTTGCACTCAAGAAATCTTCTCAGAAACATCAGAAGCAACACCTTCCTGCAGCAGTGGCCTCCACGCTGACCCTGCAGTTTAAGACAGCTCTTCTGTTTTAGCATCTCAGAACATGAACATTCTCACTGTAAATAGAACAAAATCACCACCAAAATGTAATCATTTGATTACATTTAAGACTCTTATTAAAAAAGCCCAGATGGACTAGTGCCAGTGAATTGTTTACGTATAATTGTGTAAATTCATTGCATGCTGTGTTGAGAAATCTGATGTTTAAATTTATGTGTCGTCTCAATCGTTCAGAAAATATTGTAGTTTTATTGCTGACCAATCTCACACACCTTTGTTCTGGAAACACTGGTATGACTGCCTCTTGAAGGTATGGAGGGTTTTTTTGTGTGTGTTTTTTTTTATTGTGTTTGTATTTATCTGTTTGCTTTTTAACCCCTTCATGCACACTGGTCACTACAGTGGACAGCTATTCTACAGCAGTTCTCTTGTATATTCATGGATTTTGTTGTTCTTTTCGTTGTTGTTTTTTTTTACACATATCTTTATTAAAGTTTTAAGACACTACATATCTTTTCTGGCATGAATTGGTAAGATTATGTAGATCTCTCCTGAGCATAAAGCCCCAGAATCACAAGCCCTCCCCATAGTTTTCCACACAATTTATCGGTAAATACATATTTCTGTGTCAAAAATTAAACGTGTGGTTTCCAGCTGAGTGGACATTTTTGCAACTTCATGAAAAATAGGTTCATAAGAAAAAAAAATTTTTTCATTATTTTTTTATGTATTTTTAATTTTTTTTTTTTAATTATTAGTGTTATTTTTTAAATGATTATTATTTATTTTTCAGAAGAAAATTTTTAATTGCATTGTCTTTTTTCATGCCTAAAGAGGAGTAAAAACACTCAGGAAAAAATTTTGATTAAGGTTCTCATAATTTGCGCATGATAGGGTTAATGTGGATCATGAGTCTGAAATAAAGCTTATCTATCTATCTATCTATCTATCTATCTATCTATCTATCTATCTATCTATCTATCTATCTATCTATCTATCTATCTATCTATCTATCTATCTATCTATCTATCTATCTATCTATTTGTTCCTTGTGCCAGTATCAACATTTCCTAAAAAAATAATCAAAATCCTTCCATAACTTTTTGAGTTACCTTGCTAACAGCAGACAGACGAACAAACAAAACCCCCCGATCACCACCAAAATTTAATCATTCATTCCTTGGGCCAGTATTAACATTTCCTGAAAATTTCATCCAAATCCGTCCATAACTTTTTGAGTTACCTTGCTAACAGACAAACAAACCCTGATGTAAACATAACCTCCACATAACCTTAGTGGAGGTAAATATATGATTTGAGGAATAGTGCTGCATTGACGATTAAAATGCAAAAGTCTGAAGTTCTGGGGTTCAGCTGACTTAGACTAAGGCTACATTCAGACAGCAGGTCTTAATGCACAATTTGGATTTTTGGGTGAAATCCGATTTTTTTTTGTGCTTGTTCATATTACATATTAACCCTTTCATGCATTAACTATGAGAACCTTAGTTAAGATTTTTTTCTCGAGTGTTTTTATTCCTCCATAGGCATGAATAAAACAATGTGATCAAGGTTTTTTTTTTTTTCATGGAGTTACAAAAATGTCCATGCATTTAATTTTGAAGTAAAGAAATGTGTTTAAAACCCTATATCAGAAAGTGATATGAAAACAATGAAATAAAAGAAAATCTGATGTTTTCTCACATTTTAACATATTCTAATGCTAGTTATTACTCTTTTCATGGAGATAATATGCAAAAAAAAAACAAAAAACAAAAAACAAAAAATTCTAACAGATAATTGATTTCCACTCAAACATGTTAGTGTAGATCAGGTTCATCTAGAACAGTACAGTTACAGTAATGGTCTGAATGTCACTGTATTATTATGGGATGGTGCATAAGTGTCCACTGTGTTGGCTGATATGGAACTAAAACAACAAAACCCATGAATATACAAGAGAACAGCTGGAGAAGAACTGTCCACTGGAGTGACCACTGTGCATGACAGGGTTAAATGCGACATCTATCAGTTTTGAGTATGAACTGAATGCGACCTTGAAGTGAACCGCATGCGCAAAAGAGGTCCTGATGTAATACGTGACCACACAGGCACACACTGTGCTTACGGAAGTACATATATTTTCCCACCACTCCTCCTCCTGGGATGCAGAATTGTGACATTTGTCGCATTTCAATGATGTAAAGATCGGATAAATGTGATCTGGCCGTTTAGACTGAAGTCGCATTGCAAAATATGTTTATGTTTATGCATTTGTTTATGTTTATGCATTTGGCAGACGCTTTTTTCCAAAGCGACTTACAGGGGAAAACCAATTAAATCACTCAATCTATCAAATTTTATTTATATAGCGCCAGATCACAACAAAAAAGTTATCTGATAAAACCAGACTCTAAGCCAATTTACAGAAACCCAACAGAATCCTCCAGGAGCAAACACTTGTGACCGGTGACGGTGGCGAGGAAAAACTTCCCTTTAACAGAAGAAACCTTGAGCAGACCCAGACTCCTGGAGGATGGCCGTCTGCCTTGACCAGTTGGGGTTAAAGAGAGAGGGTAAAGAAAGAGAGAGTGATAGAGATAGAGACTGGGGGAGAAGGGGGGAGTAGGGGGAGACACATGGAGGCAGTTGAGGATAGGTGAGTGATGATGATGAAGGCAGGAGAGAGGCAGGACCACCGCAGCAGGTCCAGAGATAATCCTGGGAAAATCCGTGATAAGCCTGGGAAGAACTTTATGAAAATATTTAAAATGGGATGTCTGCCATTACTAGGACAGGAGGTGCTCCTGGAAGAGCTGGGTCTTCAGGAGCTTCTTGAAGATAGGCAGGGACGCCTCTGTTCTCATAGTACTTGGTAGAGTGTTCCACCAACATGGAACGACCCATGAAAAGAGAGTATCAAATATGTATCAGATTTAGGACTACATATGAAAGTGGCCTGGGTTGGATTTGAAAAAATCAGATTTTTTGTGCTGTTCAAACTGTCTTTAACAGATCAGATACAGGTCACATTTGGGCCAAAAAATTGGATTTGGGACACATTTACCTGCAGTCTGAACGTAGCCTTTGACTAACTTTTTTGATCCACAAAGGAAATTACTTGGTCACAATAGCTCAGTTGCATACAAAACCACTAGCAAAAAAAAAAAAAAGAAAAGAAAGAAAAGCAAGCGTGAAGAGATAAAAGCAATAAATAATATAAATAGACTACACTAATAAAGCAGAAAAAAACAACAAGCTAGTAAATTTAAATTCTCATGATATTAAGTCTATATTCTCATAACAGATGTTTTCATTGTACCCTTAATCCTCTTTTACAGTCACACCCCGAAAAAATAGCATTATTAAAAAAAGCCCCATATGTAAAATGTTTCAGAAGGGTGAAAAATAAGCAACGTCTCTGCTCTGAAACACAATATGAGTGTTTGAAACCGCTGCCAAACATGTGTCTCAAGTGTCAAGTAAATGGATATTTAGACTTTTGAAAGGAACTGACTCATGACACAGTAATAGAGTCAGACAGAACATGAATGAATGGATGAATGGTGGATGAATAAATCCAAAAGAAGGCATTAATGCAACTCAAAGGATGCCAATTGCCATGGAAACGCAACCTACCTGTACAACCTATACCTGAAGATCAGCCTTGTTCTTCTTATCTGCAACAGAAGTCATTTTATCTTCCCATTTATACAAGTAGGCACTATGTGGTATTGATTTTGGAAAATCTAGTGCTGAATAACACAGCAATAGACTGTATAGAATTAGTGGTTGGAGGAATCGTGACATCATTGTATGTATAGTATAAATATTAAGCATCTTTATCAGTCAAATAGGAGATCCACTGGTGCTAATGAGCTGTAGGTTTTCTACTGTCACAGGGGTCACATTAATACGACTACAGCGTGTCATCCAGCTGTGATTTCCCATGTTTTCTTCCATTTTCTAACATGTATAATTCCTGACTTAGACTAAAGAGGAGAAACTGCATTAGAATTACATAAATATGGATATCATTGATGATGTGGTGATGAATATGGAACAGTGCACAAGGTCACTCAATATTTACTCAGGTGGCATAAGTTTGTCTGTGTGATCATTTGCATCTGTTTAAGAATTAATATAAAGACTATGCTTTTAATAATGTGGGGGAATTTTCTATTCTACTTTATATTTTTACAACTCTGATAGTACATTAGAGTTACTGTTATTGTTATTACCATTATCATAATCTTCTCTTATTATTTATTTCCATTATATTACAACTGTTATTGGCATCTTTGTATTATTTATTGCTGTTTTATTCACACATACGTTTGGGTTCTTTTTTAATTTAATTTCCTTTGTTTTTTTCCTACTATTGTTTTGCTTTCTCTGCTGTTTGCTGATTGTGTTACCACTGTTTGACCATACCAACTGAACTAAAAAATAAAAACGGACTGATCAATAAATAAATAAACAAGTGGTGCCAGGCACAACAAACCCCGCCCCTGGCACGTATTGTAGCTTATTTCTGCATCGATCTGCTGATGTCATCATGTCTATGCATGTGCTGATGTTAAAATATTAAGTTCCTCTATATATATATGCCAAGTTTGAAGTAAATTGAAACAAAATTGATGTTTTTATAGACATTTGACATTTCGCCCATTGTAAATAAATGGGAGGAAAAAAAAAAATTTAAAAAATTTATTAAAAAAAATTGAAACTTTGACCTACTTTTCTCAAAATGTAACCACATCAATTCTGGGTCACTGGCAATTTGTAAACCAATTTTGGTATGTATTCAAACAATAGTTTTACTGCTACAGACGTGAAATTCTGCCCATTATAAGTAAGTGGGAAGAAAAAAAAGAATTAAAAAAATTCATAAAAAATTGAAACTTTGACTTACTTTTTCCAAAATATAACCACATCTATTCTGGGTCACTGGCAATCTATAAACCCAATTTGGTATGAATTAAAAAAAAAAAAAAAAAAAGTTTTGCTGCTCCAGACATTTGAAATTTCACCCATTTTAAGTAAAGGGGGGAAAAAAAAGATTTAAAAAATTCATAAAAAAAATTAACTTTGGCCTACTTTTCCCAAAATGTAATCAGATCCATTCTGGTTCACTGGCAATCTATAAACCCAATTTGGTATGAATTCAACCTATAATTTTGCTGCTAGAGTGCTGACAAACAAACAAAGAAGCAAATAAACCAAACCAAAAACAATACCCCCGCCTGCTCTTTAGGGTAATGAAAGACGGACTGATCAATAAATAAATAAATAAATAATCTAGATTAATTTTGGTTCTGGCTTCCACCCAAACAAAATAAATGAAAACAATAAAAATGCATAACAGCATATATCATATACATATAAACATAATACATAACACTAATATTAAAGAGGTCAAATCCTATTGTATATTGCAACATAAGTGAAAGAACAAGAGCTGTCTTTATTTTTAATTCCATTCTTAAATTAATCTGCCACTATTTATGATTTTATTGAAGTGGAGATAAGAGAGTCTTTTTTTTCTTTATTTTTTGATCAATAGGGACAGATAAAGTATACAGATATAAAATGAAAATACCTCTCCCATGCAGTGTTTATAGCGAATGGTAATTTGTAACAGTCCCTAGAAAGGCTTTTATGAGACCAAAAAAGTGAAAAGTAAGACCAAAAGTAGCTGAATGCAGCAAATACCATAAAGCCTACCATAAAACGGAGTGCAGCAAGACACACAAAGGTACACATTTATAGACATTACAAAAGAACTGAAGGCACTGTAATGTTCTTCTCTCTCAATCTGACTTTCCCTCTCTGGGGCAAAAAGACTCCTCAGCATTAATTCAGCAAGTGTAGATTTTTCAGACACGACTATTTCATGTTGACAAGTGTTGATTGGAGAGTTGTTTGTCCATTCTGAGAGCTGATATGGCTGCAGGGCATCTTGTTAAAAACTAGAAGTGTTACATTTAGTGTGATGGGTGTGAAAACTGTCAGAAGGTTATTTTTATACACTCGGAGTTTAATTAATTCAGACTCTTTTTGCTGTGCACAACACTTATGCTTCTTTTATGTTGCTTTCATGTAAACCGAGCATGCCTCGCACATCCCCCTCCATGTTAGAAATGCTGCAAGCCGCTCATTACGGGGAAGCGACTTGCGGGATAACCACAGCTCTGCACTCGACTACAAGATGAGTCATCTGAAGGGGAGCGCTGGCTGCTTTATGTCCCCCTGTGTGGAGCCTCCAGTTCAATCAGTCGAGAAGCTGCATCATGCCACGATGCAAAGCTCCGTCCACCTCCCAAATGGTCCCCAGTACAAAAGGCAATAACGGCTTAAAGAGCATCCTTATATGTGACTGCCCTACTTTCCCTGCATCGCTTATATGAGTCAGAACAGGGTCCCCTGACTGCAACAACCCCCTTTTCAACAAGGCCAGTAACGCACCATCATGTCGGCCCTTTAAATTTAACTTATAGACTTTACAGTGAATACTTTAGCATAGCTCTCATGTGGCGGTTCAGCCCCTTTTTCCTTTTGTTCTCCGACTGCGCTGCATAATTGCCCTTTCCTCTACATGTGCTATAATTCAGGAACACAAATTAAACAGACACAGCAAATCCTTGTAGATGAGATAAACAAAGGAATAACAATGGATTCACACACTATAGATACAAAGTAAGTACTAGTACTAGTAAGATTCCTTCTAAAACAATTAGAACAAGTGGTGCCAGGCACAATAAACCCCGCCCCTCATATGTATTGTAACTTATTTTGGCATCGATCCAGCTGATGTCATCATGTCTATGTTTATGCTGATGTCAACATATCAGTTGCCTCTATATATGCGCCAAGTTTGAAATAAATTGAAACAAAATGGATGTTTTTATAGACATTTAAAATTTCACCCATTTTAAGTAAATGGAAGAAACGAAAAGATTTTAAACATTCATAAAAAAAATTTAACTTTGACCTACTTTTCCCAAAATGTAACCACATCTATTCTGGGTCACTAACAATCTATAAACCCAGTTTGGTATGAATGCATCCAATAGTTTTGCTGCCAAAGTGTTAAACAAACAAACAAACAAAGAAACAAACAAACAATGGTGCCAGGCACAATAAACCCCGCCCCTCATATGTATTGTAACTTATTTTGGCATCGATCCAGCTGATGTCATCATGTGTATGTGTGTGCTGATGTCAACATATCAATTGCCTCTAAATATGCGCCAAGTTTGAAGTAAATTGAAACAAAATGGATGTTTTTATAGACATTTAAAATTTCACCCATTTTAAGTAAATGGAAGAAACGAAAAGATTTTAAAAATTCATAAAAAAAATTTAACTTTGACCCACTTTTCCCAAAATGTAATCACATCTATTCTGGGTCACTAACAATCTATAAACCCAGTTTGGTATGAATGCATCCAGTAGTTTTGCTGCCAAAGTGTTAAACAAACAAAGAAACAAAGAAACAATGGTGCCAGGCACAATAAACCCCGCCCCTCATATGTATTGTAACTTATTTTGGCATCGATCCAGCTGATGTCATCATGTGTATGTGTGTGCTGATGTCAACATATCAATTGCCTCTAAATATGCGCCAAGTTTGAAGTAAATTGAAACAAAATGGATGTTTTTATAGACATTTAAAATTTCACCCATTTTAAGTAAATGGAAGAAACGAAAAGATTTTAAAAATTCATGAAAAAAATTTAACTTTGACCTACTTTTCCCAAAATGTAACCACATCTATTCTGGGTCACTAACAATCTATAAACCCAGTTTGGTATGAATGCATCCAGTAGTTTTGCTGCCAAAGTGTTAAACAAACAAACAAAGAAACAAAGAAACAAAGAAACAATGGTGCCAGGCACAATAAACCCCGCCCCTCATATGTATTGTAACTTATTTTGGCATCGATCCAGCTGATGTCATCATGTCTATGCATGTGCTGATGTCAACATATCAATTGCCTCTAAATATGCGATAAGTTTGAAATAAATTGAAACAAAATGGATGTTTTTATAGACATTTAAAATTTCACCCATTTTAAGTAAATGGAAGAAACGAAAAGATTTTAAAAATTCATAAAAATTTTTTTAACTTTGACCTACTTTTCCCAAAATGTAACCACATCTATTCTGGGTCACTAACAATCTATAAACCCAGTTTGGTATGAATGCATGTTTATGTTTATGTTTATGTTTACGCATTTGGCAGACGCTTTTTTCCAAAGCGACTTACAGGGGAAAACCAATTAAATCACTCAATCAATCAAATTTTATTTATATAGCGCCAGATCACAAGAAAGTTATCTCTTGACATTTTATATATAGAGTTGGTCAAAACCAGACTCTAAGTCAATTTACAGAAACCCAACAGAATCCAACAGAATGCATCCAATAGTTTTGCTGCCAAAGTGTTAAACAAACAAACAAACAAACAAAGAAACAAACAAAGAAACAATGGTGCCAGGCACAATAAACCCCGCCCCTCATATGTATTGTAACTTATTTTGGCATCGATCCAGCTGATGTCATCATGTCTATGTTTATGCTGATGTCAACATATCAGTTGCCTCTATATATGCGCCAAGTTTGAAATAAATTGAAACAAAATGGATGTTTTTATAGACATTTAAAATTTCACCCATTTTAAGTAAATGGAAGAAACGAAAAGATTTTAAAAATTCATAAAAAAAATTTAACTTTGACCTACTTTTCCCAAAATGTAACCACATCTATTCTGGGTCACTAACAATCTATAAACCCAGTTTGGTATGAATGCATCCAATAGTTTTGCTGCCAAAGTGTTAAACAAACAAACAAACAAAGAAACAAAGAAACAATGGTGCCAGGCACAATAAACCCCGCCCCTCATATGTATTGTAACTTATTTTGGCATTGATCCAGCTGATGTCATCATGTGTATGTGTGTGCTGATGTCAACATATCAATTGCCTCTAAATATGCGCCAAGTTTGAAGTAAATTGAAACAAAATGGATGTTTTTATAGACATTTAAAATTTCACCCATTTTAAGTAAATGGAAGAAACGAAAAGATTTTAAAAATTCATAAAAAAAATTTAACTTTGACCCACTTTTCCCAAAATGTAATCACATCTATTCTGGGTCACTAACAATCTATAAACCCAGTTTGGTATGAATGCATCCAGTAGTTTTGCTGCCAAAGTGTTAAACAAACAAAGAAACAAAGAAACAAAGAAACAAAGAAACAATGGTGCCAGGCACAATAAACCCCGCCCCTCATATGTATTGTAACTTATTTTGGCATCGATCCAGCTGATGTCATCATGTCTATGCATGTGCTGATGTCAACTTATCAATTGCCTCTAAATATGCGATAAGTTTGAAATAAATTGAAACAAAATGGATGTTTTTATAGACATTTAAAATTTCACCCATTTTAAGTAAATGGAAGAAACGAAAAGATTTTAAACATTCATAAAAAAAATTTAACTTTGACCTACTTTTCCCAAAATGTAACCACATCTATTCTGGGTCACTAACAATCTATAAACCCAGTTTGGTATGAATGCATCCAATAGTTTTGCTGCCAAAGTGTTAAACAAACAAACAAACAAAGAAACAAAGAAACAATGGTGCCAGGCACAATAAACCCCGCCCCTCATATGTATTGTAACTTATTTTGGCATCGATCCAGCTGATGTCATCATGTGTATGTGTGTGCTGATGTCAACATATCAATTGCCTCTAAATATGTGCCAAGTTTGAAGTAAATTGAAACAAAATGGATGTTTTTATAGACATTTAAAATTTCACCCATTTTAAGTAAATGGAAGAAACGAAAAGATTTTAAAAATTCATAAAAAAAATTTAACTTTGACCCACTTTTCCCAAAATGTAATCACATCTATTCTGGGTCACTAACAATCTATAAACCCAGTTTGGTATGAATGCATCCAGTAGTTTTGCTGCCAAAGTGTTAAACAAACAAACAAACAAACAAACAAACAAACAAACAAAGAAACAATGGTGCCAGGCACAATAAACCCCGCCCCTCATATGTATTGTAACTTATTTTGGCATCGATCCAGCTGATGTCATCATGTCTATGCATGTGCTGATGTCAACTTATCAATTGCCTCTAAATATGCGATAAGTTTGAAATAAATTGAAACAAAATGGATGTTTTTATAGACATTTAAAATTTCACCCATTTTAAGTAAATGGAAGAAACGAAAAGATTTTAAAAATTCCTAAAATTTTTTTTAACTTTGACCCACTTTTCCCAAAATGTAACCACATCTATTCTGGGTCACTAACATTCTATAAACCCAGTTTGGTATGAATGCATCCAATAGTTTTGCTGCCAAAGTGTTAAACAAACAAACAAACAAACAAACAAACAAACAAAGAAACAATGGTGCCAGGCACAATAAACCCCGCCCCTCATATGTATTGTAACTTATTTTGGCATCGATCCAGCTGATGTCATCATGTCTATGTTTATGCTGATGTCAACATATCAGTTGCCTCTATATATGCGCCAAGTTTGAAGTAAATTGAAACAAAATGGATGTTTTTATAGACATTTAAAATTTCACCCATTTTAAGTAAATGGAAGAAACGAAAAGATTTTAAAAATTCATGAAAAAAATTTAACTTTGACCTACTTTTCCCAAAATGTAACCACATCTATTCTGGGTCACTAACAATCTATAAACCCAGTTTGGTATGAATGCATCCAATAGTTTTGCTGCCAAAGTGTTAAACAAACAAACAAACAAAGAAACAATGGTGCCAGGCACAATAAACCCCGCCCCTCATATGTATTGTAACTTATTTTGGCATCGATCCAGCTGATGTCATCATGTGTATGTGTGTGCTGATGTCAACATATCAATTGCCTCTAAATATGCGCCAAGTTTGAAGTAAATTGAAACAAAATGGATGTTTTTATAGACATTTAAAATTTCACCCATTTTAAGTAAATGGAAGAAACGAAAAGATTTTAAAAATTCATGAAAAAAATTTAACTTTGACCTACTTTTCCCAAAATGTAACCACATCTATTCTGGGTCACTAACAATCTATAAACCCAGTTTGGTATGAATGCATCCAGTAGTTTTGCTGCCAAAGTGTTAAACAAACAAAGAAACAAAGAAACAAAGAAACAATGGTGCCAGGCACAATAAACCCCGCCCCTCATATGTATTGTAACTTATTTTGGCATCGATCCAGCTGATGTCATCATGTCTATGCATGTGCTGATGTCAACTTATCAATTGCCTCTAAATATGCGATAAGTTTGAAATAAATTGAAACAAAATGGATGTTTTTATAGACATTTAAAATTTCACCCATTTTAAGTAAATGGAAGAAACGAAAAGATTTTAAAAATTCATAAAATTTTTTTTAACTTTGACCTACTTTTCCCAAAATGTAACCACATCTATTCTGGGTCACTAACATTCTATAAACCCAGTTTGGTATGAATGCATCCAATAGTTTTGCTGCCAAAGTGTTAAACAAACAAACAAACAAACAAACAAACAAACAAACAATGGTGCCAGGCACAATAAACCCCACCCCTCATATGTATTGTAACTTATTTTGGCATCGATCCAGCTGATGTCATCATGTCTATGTTTATGCTGATGTCAACATATCAGTTGCCTCTATATATGCGCCAAGTTTGAAGTAAATTGAAACAAAATGGATGTTTTTATAGACATTTAAAATTTCACCCATTTTAAGTAAATGGAAGAAACGAAAAGATTTTAAAAATTCATAAAAAAAATTTAACTTTGACCTACTTTTCCCAAAATGTAACCACATCTATTCTGGGTCACTAACATTCTATAAACCCAGTTTGGTATGAATGCATCCAGTAGTTTTGCTGCCAAAGTGTTAAACAAACAAACAAACAAACAAACAAACAAAAACAATGGTGTCAGGCATAATAAACCCCACCCCTCACATGTATTGTAGCTTTTTTTGGCATTGATCCAGCTGATGTCATCATGTCTATGCATGTGCTGATGTCAACATATCAATTGCCTCTAAATATGCGACAAGTTTGAAATAAATTGAAACAAAATGGATGTTTTTATAGACATTTAAAATTTCACCCATTTTAAGTAAATGGAAGAAACGAAAAGATTTTAAAAATTCATAAAAAAAATTTAACTTTGACCCACTTTTCCCAAAATGTAATCACATCTATTCTGGGTCACTAACAATCTATAAACCCAGTTTGGTATGAATGCATCCAACAGTTTTGCTGCCAAAGTGTTAAACAAACAAACAAACAAACAAACAACAAACAAACAAACAAACAATGGTGCCAGGCACAATAAACCCCGCCCCTCATATGTATTGTAACTTATTTTGGCATCGATCCAGCTGATGTCATCATGTCTATGTTTATGCTGATGTCAACATATCAGTTGCCTCTATATATGCGCCAAGTTTGAAATAAATGGAAACAAAATGGATGTTTTTATAGACATTTAAAATTTCACCCATTTTAAGTAAATGGAAGAAACGAAAAGATTTTAAAAATTCATAAAAAAAATTTAACTTTGACCTACTTTTCCCAAAATGTAACCACATCTATTCTGGGTCACTAACAATCTATAAACCCAGTTTGGTATGAATGCATCCAATAGTTTTGCTGCCAAAGTGTTAAACAAAGAAACAAAGAAACAAAGAAACAATAGTGCCAGGCACAATAAACCCCGCCCCTCACATGTATTGTAACTTATTTTGGCATTGATCCAGCTGATGTCATCATGTCTATGTTTGTGCTGATGTCAGCATATCAATTGCCTCTAAATATCTGCCAAGTTTGAAGTAAATTGAAACAAAATTGATGTTTTTATAGACATTTGAAATTTCACCCATTATAAGTAAATGGGAGAAACAAAAAGATTTTAAAAATTCATAAAAAATGTTTAACTTTGACCTACTTTTCCCAAAATGTAATCAGATCTATTCTGGGTCACTGGCAATCTATAAACCCAGTTTGGTATGAATTCATCCAATAGTTTTGCTGCCAAAGTGTTAAACAAACAGACAAAGAAAAAATGGTGCCAGGCATAATAAACCCCACCCCTCACTTGTATTGTAACTTATTTTGGCATTGATCCAGCTGATGTCATCATGTCTCTGCATGTGCTGATGTCAGCATATCAATTGCCTCTATATATGCGCCAAGTTTGAAGTAAATTGAAACAAAATGGATGTTTTTATAGACATTTGAAATTTCACCCATTTTAAGTAAATGGGAGAAACAAAAAGATTTTAAAAATTCTTACAAAATGTTTAACTTTGATGTACTTTTCCCAAAATGTAATCACATCTATTCTGGGTCATTGGCAATCTATAAACCCAGTTTGGTATGAATTCATCCAATAGTTTTACTGCTACACACATGTGAAATTTTGCCCATTATAAGTAAGTATAAGTTTTTTGCTAGTGTTAACAAAGAAAAAAAGAAACAAACAAACAAACTGAACCAAAATCAATACCCCTTGCCTCCCCCTCGGGGTAATTATCCAAGGCCTTCTCAAAAACATATACAAGATTTTATCCAACTGCCTTTAGACTGGCCTATTTACTGGGGCATTTTTTATGCAATGCAAAGCAGATGAACTGCCACAATAAAGGTGACAACATTTATTTCCGTCCAGAGTTGCATCATTTTTTTTTACAAGCTCTTGTATTAGAATAGAATAGAATAGAATAGAATAGAATAGAATAGAATAGAATAGAATAGAATAGAAAATAATAAAATAAGCTTTATTGTCATTGCAAAACACCATTGTACAGTGACACAACATTTGATTACACTGGTCAACAACAAATTTATTGTTGAAGTTTTTTGAGCTGATTTAGGATAATTTTGGTGTGCTGAATCCAAAAATCACATTAATTTTGCTCAATCAGGTCAACTTTCTGAACTATGCTACATATTGGCTTTTGAACATTTTTGCTTACATTTATGGGCATTTTCACATCATATGATACAAAATTCTTTCATATTTCTTGCAATAAAGGAGTTCTGAAGATTTTACTTTTGCCAATTCATGATTAATGTTTTTTTTTAATATTACGTGTGAATGAAATGGCTTCGACTAGAAGATCTTGCAAAAATTAAGCCTGACGTATTCTGCTACATCTGCGGTGAATACACCATTGTACCTAACAGGAATCAAGTCACAAGTTTCATAAAGTGTGCTTACCAATCTTATTTTGGTATTAATTATTATATTTTGTGAGAAGATCAAATTTTTCAAAATCAAATTAGTAAAAAAACCTGACCTGATTGAGAAAAACAGATGTCATTTTGGGATTTAGCGGTGCAAAATGGTCCTAATTCAGTTGAAAAAACCTAGACAACTTGCAAAAAACATTTTTTTTGTAACCCAGTGTAATTATTGATTATTGATGATGGAGAGGCAGACCACTGTGTAAAATCTTCTCCATTTCATCCCAAAGACTCTCAGTGGGCTTCAGGTCTTGACTCGGTGTGGATGGCTCACACCAGGGGGCTTTAATTATTGATCCCTTTTAAGATTCTGTTAAAGGCAACTCTACTCCCTCGCTTGTCACAGAAGCAACATAATTTTTTTCTATATCTTTCCCTTCTCTGAAAAGATCAACCGATATTAACCAATTACATTTAAGACTAATGGCAAGTTCAATGTAAACCTTATTAATATGTTATGTAAGACTTCCCCTGAACATCAATGTCCAGATTCATACAATAACCATCCCTGTTAATCCTCAAATGTATCTAACCCTCCAGACGTGTGTAGTGGTGTGTTTATCTGCAGAGAAACTCTTACCTCTGCCTGCATTTTCCAATCTATCTCTTGTTTTGTCGTGTTCTGGATGTTTCTGGACGTGGACATTTTAGCAATGAGTGTGTACTACCGGCCAATAACATCACTGCGCAGGGTTTGAGGGCACCACTCTGTACAAACATAGTAACTGTGTTTCCGTGTCTTTCTGTTGTGCTGTTGGTTCGCTGCAGGTCTGTGAGCTACGCCATAGATCTACACAGACCTCCAGGCCAAAGCACAGAGCTACGACTGTGTGTTTCAGCTGTATTCACTCAGAATCTTAACCACAGTGAATGAAACTGCAGGGAAACAATCAGAAAGTAACATATTACTTCTCTGTTTTGGTCCCGCTGCTTTGTTCTCAATAAAGTTGCTTCCTCTTCTCATGCTTTCCCTCGAGGGCAAAGGCTGGAGGGTTTATTTAGAAGCAGAAACTGAGACATTTTACAGAGTACCTTTACAATGCAATGCAGAATCTGGCAAAGAAGACAAGTCTAATAAGACATGATATATTTAAGGGGGAATTACAAATGGTGGAGTTTATCCTGAATATTTTACAAGATGGTTTTATTTTTCTCTTCAGTTAGTTTTGAAATTGGCTTTACTAATTTAAGTGGGTTACACACATAAGGATTTTCTAAACCTGAGGAGATTTTTTTTTAGAGCCCGACCGATTAATCGGCCGGCAGATTAATCGGGCCAATTATAGCTCGTCACCGATTAATCAACATCGGCCAATATGTAGTCGATTTCTTAACTTTTTTGCTGCGGACATTGTCACTTGCTGCTCCTGTGTGTGTGTGTGTGGGCTGTCCGGAGAGATAAAGGAACAGTAAAGCGAGTTAGTTTCACTTTCACTTCTGCTCGGACAATTGACGCTATGACCCCCCCACACACACACACACACACACAATCACGGAATCACGGACCGATACCCCCCCCCCCCCCCCCCCCCATTCCGACAAGGATGGACTGCTAATCGCCCCGCTCTGTCCATCTCGCCCACCCCCTCCAAAAATCACAGACTGCTGCTCCCCGTTCCACAAGTATGGACCGTTAACCCTTCCAGCTATGAACCCCTCCACCCCCCCATCCCCAAGTTTATGAACTATTCACCCCACACACACACACACACCCATGTTCATGCACTTCCTGTCTACCTCAGTTTCATTTTGCAGGCACACCTGGGTGTTAATAGTGTAGGGGACACCAGGGACAGTTGTAACACGGGTCAGTTGTAACTCTTGCAATGGCTCCAATCAGGAACAACTTAGGACTCACCTAATTCACTCTGCACATGCTCAGTTTAGTCCTTAGTCCACATGGGATGTTGTAGTGCAGTGAGGCAGACACATCAAAATTTGAGAGTGAAAACATAATTTTGTGGTAGTAATATTTTTTACTCTAGTAATTATTGTGATTGCATAGTTTGCTTTGTAGTTGGACTCATTAAAGGTAGGTGTCACTTACATTTTAAAGAATGATGTACCAAACTATTTTTATTTCACTCATACTATAAAATATAGTCACATCTTTTTCAAAAGTCTGCTCTCCCTAGCATAAAAACTTTCACATCTAAAACCCGTGGTTCCCCACAGGTCACAGACTAGTCTGATATAAAACTACAGTCTACTCTCGTTATACCGCCAACTTCCGTTCACGGGCAAATTGGCGGTATAGCGAAAATGGCGTTACAACGGGTTGCGTCCATAATGTGCATGTCTTTAATATATGATGTCTATGCTGCCTCCGTTAACCCGTTCTAATTGCGTTTCTAAATAAATCTTGATTCTGTTATGTTGTAAAGGATCATTTAAAGTGGGGAAACATTTTAAGCATTATTATACCGTGTCGGGAAATGACACCCCATCATCTTGAGGCTTTGGCTTAATCCCACGTCCTCTTCCCGACATCCTGACCTACTGAGTGTTCTGCGATAAATGAACGGTGGCCGTTCCGTAGACCTACTCGTAGCTTGTCGCGATCAGCGTCTGGCGCGTTTGTTTCAGTGCATTGTTAAAATTTATGTGTACTCGATGGCAATCACGCTGGCGGTATAACGGTCGGGAAATCAATGGTATAAGTGTTGTTTGTGCATGGAACTGGGCTGGCGGATGGCGATAGGCGGATATGGCGGTAGCTAATGGAATAACGCATTGGGGATTTTTGTGCAATGGTTTTGGTCGGCGGTGAGCGAAAATGGCGGTATAACGGCGGGCGGTTTAACGAGAGTAGACTGTATTATACAGCATTTGAAAGTTGTGTAAATTATATTTGTGAGATAAAGATTTATGCAACTGTTAATCCACCTGTTCACAATTATCTAATATAAGGTTATTATATCCTGTGTAGATCAATGTTCTTATTTCATATATCGGCCAATATATCGGTTATTGGCCAATATCAGATATTGGCCGATACAATGGATATTGGCTTTTTTTTTTAGCCCCCAATATCGGTATCAGCATCGGCCCCGAAAATCCCATATCGGTCGGGCTCTATTTTTTATCTGTTACAGACGCCACACATGAAAATAAAAAAAACAGGCATTGAACAGTTTTAATTGTACTGTGTGTGATGTGCTCCAGTACTCTCAACACAGCACACCACAACCAATGATTCTGTTCCACCACCGATCTAGAATCTAGTCCTCCAAACGTGACCAAACGTGATCTAACAATAATGAAGAAGAAACATAGCAACAACCGGAAAACACAACACACAACATGGAAGAGGACATACGAGAGGAAGGAATGATGGTGTTCTTGGAACTGTTTTTGACAGAAAAGTCATGAATTTCTGAGCCAGGCCGGCACCGACCTGCATCTTGGGAATTACTTCCCAGCCAAGTCTACATGAGTTACCAACCAGTGCATCCTTGGTTTAAGCTAGCAGACAAGAACAACATCCGGGTATTCCATGCGATCTTGGTTTATGCGAATGTGCAAATGGAACAGTACTTGGGCCATGACTGATGACGTTTCACAAGAATGCAAGAACAGAAGAACAGACAAGAACACATATTGAGAAACGGGCTATGTTTCAGGCCAGCCATGTTTGTTTTTATTCATGCTTACTTCCTTGTTCCTCAGTCAGCTCGCTTCTTGATTGACTACAGTCCGTTCCACGTCACAATTCATAGAGTCATGATTTGGGAGTCGGCTTTCCCCACACATGAAGATTTTTGGTCGTAAATATCGAACAAGTTTAATATTTACAATTGTTGGCCCTGACCCATTTCAGAGCCAATTATCGGGACAAATTCACTCTCAACACACCTCAGATCACAGGATAATCTTATAGGATCATCTTTTAAGACATAAAATAATCTGGGGTTTGCTGTCCTTAGTGAGGAACAGGGAAATTCGGAACAAATTCAGCCTGATTATCTTTACCCCACTTTATTGATCCTAGAGCAGTGATTAGATTCTTCTCTTTTTCTATCATTTTCCACAAAAACATTGCATATACAGCAGTTATTATAAAGCTGAAATACAGTGGTTAGAGTTCTGTTTCGATTAATATACTAATTTTAGTTGGCTTTTATTGTGCAAATGTCATAAGTGCTCATTAGTTTTGTTGTTTTTGCAGAGTTGTAATGAGCATGCCTCTTTTTTTCAGTCAGATTTAAATGGTCTCCACAGGTGAACGTCAGTATTTAATGTAACTTCCGTTCAGTTTTAGTACATCTGGAATTCTCTTGGGTCAACCATCTGGAATATTTCTGAAGTTATCTTGTGGTTTATTCTACCAAGCTTCATGGAGAACATTCTTTACACTCGGGCTGTCTTTGATTATTGATTTTTCTACGTTCAGATGATCCTATAAAGGAGTGATTTTCAAATGGTTGGTCGTGACCCAAAAGTGGGTTGCAAACCTGTTTTCAGTGGGTTATGGGCCAAAAAAATAGTGTCAAGAAACAAATCCCGTGCTTGATGTTTTATGGAGCTTAGCGCCATCCATTCATACTCCCCAACAGTAGGTGGCGGTAATGTGCTGTAATGCTAATTAATACCAGACATTTCACAGCATAAAAGAAGACCCAAAAGTTTCTATTCAAATCATGGTGAAACTTCTCAGCAACCACTTTAGATATGGTTTTGTGACACACAGTTTTCTCCTGGGATCAAGAAAGTATTCTATTTCTGATTTTAGCAGCACCCTGCAACTTGGAAGTAAAACTATTCACACAAAAATAAATTTATTAAATACAGTTAGAAATAACTTCGATCAACATTGACATGAACTACAGAACACATGAAAGGCAAGTACATATTATAATAATTTCAACATTTTTGTCCTTATTTTGGCTTTTTTTCTCTAAGTAATACTAAGTGGGGCATCCCTGCACTGGTCCCAGACCAGCCGCCACTGCTCTGCATTGTTACTTTGAGTTTTCATCTAGTGCGACTTTCACACTGCCCGTTATACTCCGACATGCTTGGACCTGAGCTGTCCTGTGCAGCTCTGGGACAGCTGTTCACAAATATCTAAGCCCCTTAAATTAATTATGATGTAGCTAAACTGGCCAGTTGAATGAGTTCACAGTGTCACAGGAGAATGCCTTTTTTTTTTTTTTTGAGAAGTATGAAAAGTAAACTCACAACTGAACCAAACTGCTGAAACTTGGACTCCTTGGACCATTAGGATGTAACATGGGAAACTGGATGGAGATGATTTGTGGCCACATAACCCAACATTTTACTCACACTGCAAAAATCTAAATCTTATCAAGTGTATTTTTCGCATTTCTAGTCAAAATATTTTATCAAACTTAAAATAAGACATAATCACCTAAAGAGTAACATTTTAGTGACATATAAGAACTTATTTTTAGACAATAGGTGTTGAAAATCTTATT
This sequence comes from Sphaeramia orbicularis, assembly GCF_902148855.1. Lineage (NCBI taxonomy): Eukaryota > Metazoa > Chordata > Actinopteri > Kurtiformes > Apogonidae > Sphaeramia > Sphaeramia orbicularis. The sequence continues at coordinate 15,865,529 of NC_043970.1, forward strand.
TCAAGAAATCTTACCAAGATCATTTTCACTTGTTCTATTGGCAGATTTTTTTTTTTTTTTTTTTGCTTAATTCAAGATTTTTTTGTTTAATTCAAGCAAAAAAAAAAAAAAAAAATCTGCCTGTGCTCCTTCTCTCCTCCACACTGATTATCCCTACGTATTTTATGTACTCTCACATCTGTTTAGTTTGAAAAAGTAACGAACTATTCTGAGAATGTAAGGGTTATACAGTACAGATATTTATGCAAAAATATAGGAAGTCAAAGTAAAAAGTATATTATGTTGCAGATAAACATAAATTTTAGATGACATTTAGGCTAAATAATGTATATTATTATCAGAGGTGGCAAAAGTACTCACATTCTGTACTTAAGTAGAAGTACAGCTACTTGTGTGAAAAAATACTCTCGTAAAAGTAGAAGTACTGATTCAACTCCTTTACTTAAGTAAAAGTAAAAAACTACAATGTCTCAATTGTAATAAAGTACAAAAGTATAAAGTAAAACTGCATTTTTTTTGCCATGAATGAAACTACTTATTTAACCAGGCAAAATCATAAAAGTTTTTGTTTTCTAATTCTACAGTGAATGGTACACTGCAAAAATCTAAATCTTACCAAGTGTATTTTTCCTCATTTCTAGTTAAAATATCTCATCACACTTAAAAGAAAACATAATCACCTAAAGAGTAACTTTTCAGTGAGATATAAGAACTTATTTTTAGACAATAGATCTTTAAAATCGTATTTCAAGAAATCTTACCAAGATAATTTTCACTTGTTCCATTGGCAGATTTTTTTTTTTTTTGCATTTGAATGAATTACGTAAAAAAAAAAAAAAAAAAAAAAAAAATCTTGTTACGACCCATAGGTGGGTTTGTATGTCACTCAGTGGGTGTGTCCATTTTTTCCTTGTGTGAGTGGATAATGTATTCCAGGTGCTGAGCCAGATTCTCCCCCCATGATTGGAGCAGCGGCTGGAGGTGGACCTTTAAAGACCGCGGAGCTGGGCCGGGCCGGTGTCGCACTTCCTCTACTCCCAACCCTGCCTTCATTCTGCCAGTGTTCCCGTTTCAGTAGTAGGGGTGGGCTGCCCTGTTTGTTTTGTCTCGTTTTCTCCTGTTTTTGATAAGGAAGGTTCGATCTTGTATTTTGGTTTCTTTATTTTGCAGGTCAGCTTCATTTCTCGGTAGTACAGTTTTGTTTGTTGTTTTGGCCAGAGCCCACCCTGAAGTTTCAGTTGCCTTTTGTCCAGTTTTCAGTTTTTATGTTGCACCATGTAAATAAATCACTTTTTGTTAAACATGCACAACCCCGTGTCCAGGGTTCCTCTCTGTGGCTTGGGAGTGAGGAAAGGTGACCACACTTTTCATGTTGCACCCTAGGGTCCCCTAACAATCTGCCAATGGAACAAGTGAAAATTATCTTGGTAAGATTTAGATTTTTGCAGTTCTGTCGGTGACAGGAGACAGACCCTATCAGCTGGGTATGACAGTCTAGATCACAGGCGTCAAACATATGACCCTTGAGCCAAAACCGGCCCAACAAAGGGTTTAATCCGGTTTGTAGAATATGGGAAATGCAAGAATTATACTGAGGATATTAATAGTCTTTAGTGTCAAAATTATTTTGGTTTCAGGGGTCACATACAGACCAATTCGTACATAATCGTGCATGATCACCTGAAGAGTAACTTATTTTTTAGGCAATAGATCTTATTTCAAGAAATCTTACTAAAAATAATTTTCACTTATTCCATTGGCAGATTTTTTTTTTTTTTTTTTACTTAATTGAAGATTTTTTTTTTTTTTTTTTTTTTTTTTTGCTTAATTCAAGCAAAAAAAAAAAAAAAAAAAAAAAATCTACTAATGGAACAAGTGAAAATTATCTTTGTAAGATTTGTTGAAATAAGATTTTCAAGATCTGTTGTCTAAAAATAAGTTCTTATATCTCACTGAAAAGTTACTTCTTAGGTGATTATGTCTTATTTTAAGTGTGATGAGATATTTGGACTAGAAATGAGAAAAATACACTTGGTAAGATTTAGATTTTTGCAGTTCTGTCTGTGACAGGAGACAGACCCTATCAGCTGGGTATGACAGTCTAGATCACAGGTGTCAAACATATGACCCTTGAGCCAAAACCGGCCCAACAAAGGGTTTAATCCGGTTTGTAGAATATGGGAAATGCAAGAATTATACTGAGGATATTAATAGTCTTTAGTGTCAAAATTATTTTGGTTTCAGGGGTCACATACAGACCAATTCGTACATAATCGTGCATGATCACCTGAAGAGTAACTTATTTTTTAGGCAATAGATCTTATTTCAAGAAATCTTACTAAAAATAATTTTCACTTATTCCATTGGCAGATTTTTTTTTTTTTTTTTACTTAATTGAAGATTTTTTTTTTTTTTTTTTTTTTTTTTGCTTAATTCAAGCAAAAAAAAAAAAAAAAAAAAAATCTACTAATGGAACAAGTGAAAATTATCTTTGTAAGATTTGTTGAAATAAGATTTTCAAGATCTGTTGTCTAAAAATAAGTTCTTATATCTCACTGAAAAGTTACTTCTTAGGTGATTATGTCTTATTTTAAGTGTGATGAGATATTTGGACTAGAAATGAGAAAAATACACTTGGTAAGATTTAGATTTTTGCAGTTCTGTCGGTGACAGGAGACAGACCCTATCAGCTGGGTATGACAGTCTAGATCACAGGTGTCAAACATATGACCCTTGAGCCAAAACCGGCCCAACAAAGGGTTTAATCCGGTTTGTAGAATATGGGAAATGCAAGAATTATACTGAGGATATTAATAGTCATTAGTGTCAAAATTATTTTGGTTTCAGGGGTCACATACAGACCAATTCGTACATAATCGTGCATGATCACCTGAAGAGTAACTTATTTTTTAGGCAATAGATCTTATTTCAAGAAATCTTACTAAAAATAATTTTCACTTATTCCATTGGCAGATTTTTTTTTTTTTTTTTACTTAATTGAAGATTTTTTTTTTTTTTTTTTGCGTAATTCAAGCAAAAAAAAAAAAAAAAAAAAAATCTACTAATGGAACAAGTGAAAATTATCTTTGTAAGATTTGTTGAAATAAGATTTTCAAGATCTGTTGTCTAAAAATAAGTTCTTATATCTCACTGAAAAGTTACTTCTTAGGTGATTATGTCTTATTTTAAGTGTGATGAGATATTTGGACTAGAAATGAGAAAAATACACTTGGTAAGATTTAGATTTTTGCAGTTCTGTCGGTGACAGGAGACAGACCCTATCAGCTGGGTATGACAGTCTAGATCACAGGTGTCAAACATATGACCCTTGAGCCAAAACCGGCCCAACAAAGGGTTTAATCCGGTTTGTAGAATATGGGAAATGCAAGAATTATACTGAGGATATTAATAGTCATTAGTGTCAAAATTATTTTGGTTTCAGGGGTCACATACAGACCAATTCGTACATAATCGTGCATGATCACCTGAAGAGTAACTTATTTTTTAGGCAATAGATCTTATTTCAAGAAATCTTACTAAAAATAATTTTCACTTATTCCATTGGCAGATTTTTTTTTTTTTTTTACTTAATTGAAGATTTTTTTTTTTTTTTTTTTGCGTAATTCAAGCAAAAAAAAAAAAAAAAAAAAATCTACTAATGGAACAAGTGAAAATTATCTTTGTAAGATTTGTTGAAATAAGATTTTCAAGATCTGTTGTCTAAAAATAAGTTCTTATATCTCACTGAAAAGTTACTTCTTAGGTGATTATGTCTTATTTTAAGTGTGATGAGATATTTGGACTAGAAATGAGAAAAATACACTTGGTAAGATTTAGATTTTTGCAGTTCTGTCTGTGACAGGAGACAGACCCTATCAGCTGGGTATGACAGTCTAGATCACAGGTGTCAAACATATGACCCTTGAGCCAAAACCGGCCCAACAAAGGGTTTAATCCGGTTTGTAGAATATGGGAAATGCAAGAATTATACTGAAGATATTAATAGTCATTAGTGTCAAAATTATTTTGGTTTCAGGGGTCACATACAGACCAATTCGTACATAATCGTGCATGATCACCTGAAGAGTAACTTATTTTTTAGGCAATAGATCTTATTTCAAGAAATCTTACCAAAAATAATTTTCACTTATTCCATTGGCAGATTTTTTTTTTTTTTTTTGTACTTAATTCAATACATATATATATATATATATATATATATATATATATATATATATATATATATATATATATATATATATATATATATATATATATATATATATATATATGTATATATTTATTTATTTATTTATTTATTTATTTTTGCTTAATTCAAGCAAAAAAAAAAAAAAAATCTACTAATGGAACAAGTGAAAATTAGCTTGGTAAGATTTCTTGAAATAAGATTTTCAAGATCTGTTGTCTAAAAATAAGTTCTTATATCTCACTGAAAAGTTACTTGTTAGGTGATTATGTCTTATTTTAAGTGTGATGAGATATTTTGATGAGAAATGAGAAAAATACAGTAAGGTTATTATAGGTTACTGTGCTGTTATTTTACTTGAGATCATATTTGGGCTGAAGGTGGAACCTGAACTAAAACCAGTTGGACACACATGACTGTTGCACTTTACAAATTCATCCCACAGGCCAGACTGGAACCTTTGGCAGGCCAGTTTTGGTCCACGGGCCTTATGTTTGGGGGAAGGAGCATTTATGATCAGTGTTTAGTATCACTTTAGGTGTGTCTACATTATACCTCCACTCATTTTCTTTTTTTATACCAGTTTGCTACATTGGCCAGATAAAATTATTACATATTAAATTGTGTGGCCCAGGTTTTTTATGCATGAAACCATCACCTCATTATCATGGTTAAAATAATAACAAGTGGTGCCAGGCACAACTTTTGCTTGAATTAAGCAAAAAAAAAAAAAAAAAAAAATCTTGAATTAAGCAAAAAAATCTGCCAGTGGAACTAGTGAAAATTACTGCATCTTGGTAAGATTTCTTTAAATCAGATTTTCAAGATCTATAGTCTAAAAATATGTTCTTATGTCTCACTGAAAAGTTACTCTTTGATCGGTGAGTATGTCTTATTTTAAGTGTGATGAGATATTTTGACTAGAAATCAGAAAAATACACTTGGTAAAATTTGTATTCTTTCCAGTGCAGGAGTGTTATTGTCACAGACTGTAACAAGAAGCTTACTGTGTTATCTGAATATTAGGGAGAATGTCTGGAAATCTATAAGACAGCAGGCTTAATTAATCACATGGCAGTGTACACACTTTATTATAAGCATCGGTAGTTATGCACTGTCCGCAGTTCCCAGGGTAATTCTTTTTGCATAAGTCCATTGTTTGCCGATACACTGCACTTCCTCTTTTAGCATATGAACGTTGGTAGAATACACTGTGAACTGCTGAGTGTGGCATTTCAAGCCAAAAGGGTCAGCTGTCCCATTAGCCTATGAGATTTATGATTAGGCTGGGAGTGGGGTGTGGAATGTGAGAGCAAAAAGAGTCGCCCACACCAAAGTGCAAATGTAGCTATCATTTTAGAGGAGGTGACGCAATGGATGAGGAGCGTTAAGAAATAATCGGAGACACATTAATGTGTGTTGGAGTCTAGACAGAACCACACACACACACACCTGGACCACCTGGATGCTCGCTCAGTGTGAGTGGGCTGGCTGTGGGTCTGCGGCCACAGGAAGTCAGGGGGTGACTAATGAAACTCTGTTAGGGCATAAATAAATAAATAAATAAATAAATATCTATATACATGCATGTAATATATGTAAATATATCAGACAGTACATTACAGGATACACTGGCTGCTATATCTCATAGGAAGTGGCATGTGTGTTAATGTGTTAAAATGACATGAATGAAAGAAAAACTTAACTAGAAGCACTCGGAGAGTGCAGACCTCCGCCAAGGCAGATCAGTGCCCCCCCACCCCCCCCACCCCTGATCACCACCAAAATTTAATCATTTATTCCTTGTGCCAGTATCAACATTTCCTGAAATTTTCATCCAAATCCATCCATAACTTTTTGAGTTATCTTGCACACAGCCAGACAGATAGACAGACAAACCAACGCCAACAAAAACATAACCTCCTTGGCAGAGGTAAAAATAGGATCAGTGCCGTGGTGTGCACAGACTTTTTGAAGGGCACGGGCAAAAAGGAGAAAAAAAAGGGCACATACAGCGCATTCTCGTAACTGAAGAGGACACTTTAGCATGCGTTTTGACTCCGAAGAGGGCACTTCAGCATGTTTTGGCTCCCAAGAGGGCACTTTAGCATGTGTTTTGGCTCCCAAAAGGGCACTTTAGCACATGTTCTGGCTCCCAAGAGGGCACTTTAGCGCATGTTTTGGCTCCCAAGAGGGCACTTCAGCGCATGTTTTAGCTCCCAAAAGGGCACTTTAACACGTTTTGGCTCCCAAAAGGGCACTTTAGCACGTTTTGGCTCCCGAGAGGGCACTTTAGCACGCATTTTGGCTCCCAAAAGGCGACTTTAGCACACATTTTGGCTCCCAGAAGGGCACTTTAGCACGTTTTGGCTCCCGAGAGGGCACTTTAGCACGCATTTTGGCTCCCGAGAGGGCACTTTAGCATGCGTTTTGATTCTCAAAAGGGCACTTTAGCACGTGTTTTGGCTCCCAAAAGGGCACTTTAGCACACGTTTTGGCTCCCAAAAGGGCACTATCATGGGTTTTGGCTCCCCAAAAGGCACTTTAGCATGCATTTTGACTCCCAAGTGGGCACTTAAACACGTTTTGGCTCCCAAGAGGGCACTAGCACATGTTTTGACACCCAAAAGGGGAGTTTAGCAGGCATTTTTCAACAATTGGGCCACCGGGGGGGGGGCTGCCCCCTCCTGTGCACACCACTGCATCAGTGGCCCTGTATCTCACCGGCGTGTTCTATGTAGAATCAATAACAGGCTGAATTTGTGAGGTTGTCAGGTTATGTCAGAGTCCTGTGGTCTTGATGCAGGAAATCAAAGCCAGGTGTAGATTATTGCACAAAGTGAGAATTTTATTTTCCTTGGTCAGGATATGTACAGTCAGTCCAGCTTGGATTTACAAGGCTGACAATTAATACTGAACAAACAATAACTCAAACTATGAATTATGAAAGAGCTGCAGCATCTGAAACTGACCACAATGAACATTTGAAAGATAAACAGTACCACAGTGCTTCAGTTTCAGCTTCACAGTTTGTCATGTGATTGTGTCTCTCAACTCACCACATATTTTTTTATTAGTAAGTGTTTATTTTTATCAGTTACTAGAAATTCCAGGCGACCCCACGTGGGGTCCAGACCCCAAGGTTGAAAACCCCTGTATTATGCTCTTACACAAAGTTTATCCTAATATTGTCCACCAGCTGTTAATACAAACCTATTATTTGGTAATAACTAATTTACATGATGATTCAATCTTTATTCTCACACTTTGATGTTATCTCTGAGTTTGTAAAGTCTTAGCCTCTTTATTTTTGTTCACTGAGTTTTACAGGTATTATTCATTGTGGTTATGGTGGAATAAATATAACATTTATAACAGAATCCATTTACAAGAAGCAACAAACACACACAAGCAAAATATGTGTGATGAATGTTTGCGGATACTAATACACTGACGTGGAGGAAACTGTCTGAGTGGGCACTGAGTGTAACCATTAATTTTAACTAGTGCATTTTTGCCTACAAGGAGTAACATAAGATGGAGTAAGTGTCCCACCAAACCCCCTCCCTGATGATAATGAGTAGGAGGAGGACGCTTTACCATCTCCACCTCTGGGTCAGCACAAAGGAAAATGTGACAGCAAAGCATGAGCCATCTCACACAATCCCTGTTCACCAGCTCAGTCAGATGCATTTTTGTGATTTCTAATAATAAATACTGATGGTAGCCCATGAGCAAAGGGGCGTCAGGATGTGTCGGTTCCTTATAACATCCACCACATGTTTTCAGATACACTGCTGACATTATATGGAGCTCAGACCCTAAAAGCCAGAATCATCCCATGTCCCATTACTTGTATAAAAACAAAAAATAGGTTGTACGCTGCAAAAATCAAAACCTTACCAAGTGTATTTTTCTCATTTCTAGTCAAAATATCTCATAACCTGCTCTACCTCCTAGTACTTTAATTCAAATGTGCAATAACTTGTTTTTACCTTCCAGTACTTTTATTATTATTATTTATTTTATTTTTTTCTGATCAGTACTCTATTTTACAAGTGTGTATTTGTGTCTGTGCAATAATTGTTTTTATATGTTTTAGCTGTGTTTATGTTTTAAGTTTGTTTATGTTCATGTCTTTTTTCTTTGGATTCCATGACTCAGAGAAATGCACAAGAATTCCAATGTACCTATACTGTGATGTATCTGTGCAAAAGGCAAATAAGTTCTATTCTATTCTATTCTATTCTATTCTATTCTATTCTATTCTATTCTATTCTATTCTATTCTATTCTTAAATATTTTCTTCTGTATTTTGCATTTTATCAGTATAAATCAGGTATTTTCCTGTTGTAACCCTGATATATTGCTTGTCTCACCAGGGCTGTGGGTAATGCGGGTTACAATGGTATTCTTGGTGTTGATATGTTTTGTTGTCTTCCGTGCTAATAATCACCAAACGGCAGGATAGTTTCAGCATGCTTTATTATCAGCAGCTCAGCACAACATACACTCAAAAAAATGATTCTTGGCTCTAATAAACATGAAGTAATATTTTAAAGTAAAATGTAACTGAAATATATGAAATTTAAAGTTTATTTATCCGAAAAAGTCTAACATAATGTGAATATGCTTAGTATAAAGTGAATCTAAACAAATAAAGTAAACTTTATTTACTAGATCACATAAAAAGGCTGAGCGTCACAGTCAAACACAGTTTATGTAAAAGTTTGCATTAACTAAATCAAATCTGACTGAAGGTATTTAATTTATTCATATTGACTCAATATGATAGAAAAAACATTGTATTAAATGCAACTCTTTACATTAAACTTATGTAATAAAATTACATGGAAAATTTACATGTAATTAAAATACATAAAGTCAACATTTCTGGCTTAATTATTTTTTTGAGTTTACCCCGCTCGCGCTCCATCACAGACTTAACTCTCGTGTCACGCCAAAACAGGTCGTACTACAACCAATAGGCAGGAACCAAAATATTAAGAAAAGGCAAGAAGAAACATAATAAAAGAATATATAATATAAACTGACTAAATAATGAATGAAATAATATGTAAATTACAACATAACAAATGTCAAAATAATAAACAAAAATTAATGATTTGGAAATAAAATAATATTCAAATTAAATGTTACACTGTATTTAATTCACTGATCATGAAGATGTTTATAAAAGCTCAGATTAAAGTTAAGGATTATTACTGACAAAATATATCATTAACTGAACATAAACCAAGCATTTCCATCCATTGTCATTGATTAAACTCCATGGGTTTTACTGGTGAATCAATGTTGTAGAAGATGACAGTGTTTCCAAAAACCCAAAAACACCCTCAAACAACACTCCCACCCACACCCCACCTCAGCTCAGCATGGCCAAAACAAAACACTGTTTATTTATGCAATAGTATATCCACTACAGGCTCACAATCAATTAGGAAGTATCTATAGATTAGTAAATTAAGAAATAAATGACTGCCTTTTGTGGGAAAATGTGTCTGTTCATCCTGTTTATGTGTTTAATCTTTTCTAATTTTAGAAAAAACATGACATCTTTGAGCCACTGGGAAGAAGAGACACTTTACTAATTCCTCTGTGTCTCCCGTTGTTGTGCACCTCATTTCCTTTCCCCTACCTTTGTAAACTTTTATTTGAGGGGGCAGGACGTTTGTTGCCCGCACCAGAACCGGGCCCAGATGACAGCCTGGTGTTAGCTCTACCGCTCGATTCACAAGCATCGCTACGCAGCGTATCAAATACGTGACATTCCTGTAAACGAGTCACATGCTGTGGACAAATGTTTGAACATATTGGAGGGATTTCACCCTTTTGAAGAAATTGTATTTATTTATTTTACCTTTATTTAACCAGGAAAACCTCACTGAGATTAAGAATCTCTTTTTCAAGAGTGTCCCGGCCAAGACGGGCAGCAGTACATTAAATAGTTACAGACAGACTTCCATACATAAAACGAATACAGTCTACTCTCGTTATACCGCCAACTTCCGTTCACGGCCAAATTGGCGGTATAGCGAAAATGGCGTTACAACGGGTTGCGTCCATAATGTGCATGTCTTTACTATATGATGTCTATGCTGCCTCCGTTAACCCGTTCTAATTGCGTTTCTAAATAAATCTTGATTCTGTTATGTTGTAAGGGATCATTTAAAGTGGGGAAACATTTTAAGCATTATTATAGCGTATCGGGAAATGACACCCCATCATCTTGAGGCTTTGGCTTAATCCCACGTCCTCTTCCCGACATCCTGACCTACTGAGTGTTCTGCGATAAATGAACGGTGGCCGTTCCGTAGACCTACTCGTAGCTCGTCACGATCAGCGTCTGGCGCGTTTGTTTCAGTGCATTGTTAAAATTTATGTGTACTTGATGGCAATCACGCTGGCGGTATAACGGTCGGGAAATCAATGGTATATGTGTTGTTTGTGCATGGAACTGGGCTGGCGGATGGCGATAGGCGGAAATGGCGGTAGCTAATGGAATAATGCATTGGGGATTTTTGTGCAATGGTTTTGGTCGGCGGTGAGCGAAAATGGCGGTATAACGGCGGGCGGTTTAACGAGAGTAGACTGTACATAAAAAGCACATAGACAAATCAAACCTTCCAAAGTCAACTCAAAAAGTGCTCATGAAATGTAGACAAAAGTGCGTCAGGTAAAACATCTGCAGCCAGATATCTCCCTCTCTAAGTCATACAGCATCCTCTTAAAAGTGTCCAACGAAACCAGATCCTTCAGTTTCAGGTCTTGAATGGAAGCTCTGCAAGTGTTCCAAGTGGACCTGGTGTCGTCTTTTTGGACCGTTTCTGCCTCAGTACCATGTTGGCTACGTTCTGACCAAAACAATGCAGCGTGCATGTGACGTCATCACGCATGCGCAATGAAGGTGGAATGGATAAGCAGAATTGTTACGCAGGCAGGCAAACGATTCCAAGGAATGGAGCTACTGGGAACCGGTTCTCAAAAAGAACTCTCATCCCTAGTAATAATATGGACTCCAAAAAGAAAATGGAAAATGGAAAAGACAGGAGAGAAAAATGAAAGCGTGTATTACAGCTACAAGAATGCTCAAACTGCGGGAAAATCACCTCCTGAAAACAACCCATGTTCTCAAAAATTGCATTAATATATAACCAAATTGCAGCTCCAGTTTTAATACACTGTAAAAAAAAAAAAAAATCTGTAATTTAACAGAATTTTTACTGTTTATTTTACAGATTTTACCTGGATTTTTTAGATACAGGAAAATACAAATGAAATGACAAAAATAGACTGTGATTTTACACGTCAAATGTAAAATAACATGAAAAAACTGTAACTGTAAATAACCCAAAAAATTCCTTTTTTTTAAATAATTTTTTTTCTTTTTCCACAGAAAAATACAGTTAAATACATTTGCAAATTTATCGTAATTTCACAAATATTACTTTTCCATTAATGAGATTAAACTGTTAATTTAAAGTTTAATACTGTAAAAAAATAAATAAATAAAATGAGATAAAATTACTGACAATTAACCGTAAAAGAAGTATTTGTTCTGTAAGTTTAACAAGGCTTGTTTGTTAATTGACAAATATCTTGTGTAATTATGGGAGGTTTCACAACAAAAATGTTAAATAAATGTATTTCTGTGAATGTATAACATGTATAAGCACTGATAAACAGTCCAAATATAGTTTTTATCAGTGGATTGTACAACTTTGTCTCATTTAAAATCATTTATTTATAGGCAATTTGATTGTTTTAATACATGAAAATATTCCTTAATAAACATTAAAAAGTTAAAAAAAAAATTTGCAAAATCTCATGTAACATTAGGGCAAAAAATGTATTTTAATTATGGAAAATTACCGTATTTTTATGAGATGCTTATTTTCCGTTATTTAACTGCATTTTTTGGCACCCCTGCTGCCGGAATAATTCAGTTTTTTTTACTTTTTTTTTTTTTTTTTTTTTACAATGTACGTGTAATGCTGCTTGATTTGCAGATTCATTGCCCTAGTTTTTTGTAGTTTATAGACCTTCTACCACTAGAAGGAGGACATCAGATAGAACATCCAGTCCTCAAGAGTGGAGTTCATGTCTAGATTTGGATGATTGTTTTGGAAAAGGTTAGTGAAAGATTGTCCTGTGGTTTAGATATTAATAAATAAATCCAGAGTCATTTTCTATCACATTAAGCCAACTTTTTCTATATGAAACCAAACCTTTCCTGCGGTGACTACCAGTGCCAAAACCCTCCCACAAAAAGCTCCAGAATGTCTGTATCTGCCAATTACTGTCAGAACAAATGACTTTTGAGTTACAGTTGGGATCAACATTTCTGCCACTTGGAAATGACTTCAATTAACATTTACGTATTATGTCGAAACAGAATGAAATGTGGGTTGAACTGCATTTGCAACATAATGTAATTAGAGCTGCAATTTCATTATTTATGAAAGTAATCGCAGATCTATTTCTTCCAGCATTTACTGTATCTGTGCATGGGCTGAGGACGTTTACATGTCTCGTAAACGTCCGTATGAAAGTGCACAGCCACAGCATAAATCATCGTCGTTTTATTTATTTCTTTATTTATTTTCTCCTACAGTTGACTGACATAGGTAGATATTCTTCAGTCACGTCTTCTCCGGTTCAAAATGACAAACATAGAAACAAACACATTTGTTACAGTCAGCGACTTTTGTCTTCAGAAGAAATCGCGTCCTCAGACATCCTGCGTGTTATAACTAAAGACAGCCATATTCGTTCAACTCGCCCAGGGACTTTCTTTTCCTCCTCAGCTTAGATTATTTTCTCTGTGTTATGAAATGGACAACTTCAAAAGCCTGGCTGCATTGGCCTGCACCCCCCCACCCCCTCTCTCTCTCTCTGCCCCCACCCCTTCCCCCCAACCAATTATTCAAGAAGGTCTTCTTGTGAAAAAAAGGAACGCACAGAGGGAGTTTGCAACTTATTATCATGACCTGATTAAAGCTAAGTAGAAAGTGGCAACAGTGCAGCGCAGCCTGTCCATTGTCAAAAGTTGACAAGTGGAATGTATAAAAAGCTCATCCAGCAAACCTTTTGATCTGACTTTTGGTTTTTTTTTACAACGAGTCAGTAAAAGGTGAGTGATTTGCTTGAATATGAATTTTTGTGAAGTACAAATGTTCTGTTCCTTAACCCATAAAAGACCCAGTGCTACTTTGATTTCATTGTTTTTTTGTCTCTATTTATCCTTTCTTAACCCATAAAGACCCAAATATACACCGGCGACCAAAATCATTTACTAATATAAAAAGTTAAACACCTGTCGATCTACAGGGTGGGGAAGCAAAATTTACAATGAACATTTAGTTGTTTTTTCTCAGCAGGCACTACGTCAATTGTTTTGAAACCAAACATATATTGATGTCATAATCATACCTAACACTACTATCCATACCTTTTCAGAAACTTTTGCCCATATGAGTAATCAGGAAAGCAAACGTCAAAGAGTGTGTGATTACCTCCGCCAAGGAGGTTATGTTTTTGCCAGGGTTTGTTTGTTTGTTTGTCTGTCCGTTAGTGTCATGTCTGTTCCCAGACTGTGTCTAGATTTGTCTGTCTTTTCTGTTTTGTCTGTCACTTCCTGTTTGATTTTGTTAAGTTTCCCTCATGTGTCATGTCTGGTGTCTTTACTTCCTTTCCCTGATTGTTTCCACCTGTGCTGATTACCTGACTCCTCCCTGATTGTCTCCACCTGTGTCCAATTGTCTTCCCGCCCTCTTGTGTATTTAAACCCTGTGTCTTCCCCTGTTTGTTTGCCAGTTTGTGTTCTACAACTTGTTGTGCTCACTCACCAGCGTTTTGGATCCTGTCAGTCTGTCTGCCTGTTTTCGTCCTTCGACCACCGATTCTGCCTGCTCGTTAACGACCTGGTTCATGTACCCGACTCTGATTCTGCCTACTCCTTTTGATACCTCAGCCTCCACCGATTACCTGTGCTTCGACCATTCGCCTGGATTACTGACCGTGAGTTTTGCCTGTCCCCCATGTACCATTGCCGTATTGTTTGCTCCCCTGTGTATGACCTGGCTTGTTTTTTGACCTCCCTCTGCTTGCCACTAGTTGGGATCCCGTTGGGGTTTTCCTTGCTCGGCCACGCCGGTCGCCAGCCGTTTCCACTCGCAGCCCAGACGTCAATCCCCGGACTCAGTGGCTTCACAGAATTATTATTCCTTCTGTGTTGTATTTTTCCACTTGTTAACGTGTTTAATAAAAGCACTCAACTTTACTTCTGTTCAGTGGTCTTGCTTTTGGGTTCAGCCTTTGTACTTAGCCTGTTACAGTTAGTGTGCAACATAACTCAAAAAGTTATGGACAGATTTTGATGAAATTTTCAGGGTTTGTTGGAAATGGGATAAGGAAGAAATGATTAAATTTTGGTGGTGATCGGGGGTGGGGGGGCCCCATTTCCAACAAACCCTGAAAATTTCATCAAAATCTGTCCATAACTTTTTGAGTTATGTTGCACACTAACAGACAGACAAACAAACCATGGCAAAAACATAACCTCCTTGGTGTGGGGGGGCACTGATCAGCCTTGGCGGAGGTCTGCGCTCTCTGAGTGCTTCTAGTTTGCTGAATGCACTCGTCACACCAAAGGAGATTTCAGAAATAGTTGGAGTGTCCGTAAAGACTGTTTATAATGTAAAGAAGAGAATGACTATGAGCAAAACTTTTATGAGAGAGTCTGGAAGATACTATTGAAGAATGGGAGAAGTTGTCACCCGAATATTTGAGGAACACTTGCGCAAGTTTCAGGAAGTGTGTGAAGGCAGTTATTGAGAAAGGAGGACACATAGAATAAATACATTTTCTATTATGTACATTTTCTTGTGGCAAATAAATTCTCATGACTTTCAATAAACTAACTGGTCATACACTGTCTTTCAATCCCTGCCTCAAAATATCGTAAATTTTGCTTCCCCACCCTGTAGTAATCCTATCAATCCATGTCAATAATTGGTGTAAAATAATAATAATAATAATAATAAAAGCACTCGGAGAGCTCCACCAAGGCAGATTAGCGCCCCCCCCATCACCACCAAAATGTAATCATTTGTTCCTTGTGCCAGTATCAACATTTCCTGAAAATCTGAGTTATCTTGCTAACAGACAAACAGACAAACAAACCCTGATGAACATTACCTCCACCGTTACACTTGGCGGAGGTAACAATAATAATGGATTAGATTTCTATAGCGCTCTTCAAGGCACCCAAAGCACTTTACATTATTGATCCATTATTCATTCACTCACACATTCACACTCTGGTGATGGTACTCTACGTTTTAGTCCACGGGCCAGGCCAGGTAGTGGTACCACCAAAGGGGGCAAAACCTTTGTGGTGCCATTTTGTTAGTAGGACATATACAGGGTGGGGAAGCAAAATTTACAATATTTTGAGGCAGGGATTGAAAGACAGTGTATGACCAATTAGTTTATTGAAAGTCATGAGAATTTATTTGCCACAAGAAAATTGACATAATAGAAAATGTTTTTATTCTATGTGTCCTCCTTCTTTCTCAATAACTGCCTTCACACGCTTCCTGAAACTTGTGCAAGTGTTCCTCAAATATTGGGTTGACAACTTCTCCCATTCTTCTTTAATAGTATCTTCCAGACTTTCTCGTAATAGTTTTGCTCATAGTCATTCTCTTCTTTCCATTATAAACAGTCTTTATGGACACTCCAACTATTTTTGAAATCTCCTTTGGTGTGACGAGTGCATTCAGCAAATCACACACTCTTTGACGTTTGCTTTCCTGATTACTCATATGGGCAAAAGTTTCTGAAAAGGTATGGATAATAGTGTTAGGTATGATTATGACATCATTATATGTTTGGTTTCAAAACAATTGACGTAGTGCCTGCTGAGAAAAAACAACTAAATGTTCATTGTAAATTTTACTTCCCCACCCTGTATATGTGTAATAAACCATGATAGCCTTTCCAAATGAATAGCTTAGTCATGATTATATGGTACCTGTTTTTTTTCCAAAAAATGTATCATTACACTTAATGGCGTATGGTGGTATTTCTGAATTATTCCACCTTTTCCTGTAAAAATTCTAGTGGAATTGGTCCAAGATAAGGTTGTGACATTACATTATGCTTCTACTTTTCAGATTTTATCAGAAGATGTTACAATTGATTGTTTCTTTCAGAAAATAGTATATGTGTTTTCATTCCATTTGAGCACCGCAGCCGAGGCAAGTAAATATCAATGTTTATTTAAGACTTAGTCAGGACAAAGTTAAGATTGAAATAAGTGAAGTGATGATAAATTCTCTTTTCATACAGAGTTGAATTGTCCAAAAATGTGACTTCGGTACTTTTAGCACCAGTCTTCATTTCTTTTGATTTGATTTAGTGTTTTATTCCGAACATGCAATGAAATTTAACATATATGCAACAAGCAAAACAGAAATAATAATACAAATATCAACAGTTATAACAATCTTAGACAGAAGAACAGCACAATAGTTTCATTTACATGCCCGAAAAGGAGTGGGAAGAAGAGCAACTTATTTAATACCACCCCCTCTCCAGAAAATATTATTAATAATAAATATTTATTTCCCTATTTTATGAATCATGTACTTTGATCATCATGGAACTTGAGAAATAGTGACTTTTTCTGTCAAATTTCTCATTAACTGAACATAAACCCAGTGTGTCCATCCACTGTCATTGATCCAACTCCATGGGTTTGACTGGTGAATCAATGTTGTAGAAGATGAAGGTGTTTCCATGGTAACTACAGAGCCTCTGAACGTCCAAATGGGTCATATCTGATGACCATGAAATGATGAATTACTGTATTTTACACCAATTATTTACATGTATTGATAGAATGAATGGATCAGTCAGTATTAAACAGTTTAGATCAGTAGATGCTTTTGGTCACATGCGTATATTTGGGTCTTTATGGGTTAATTATGCTCATAATAAAACTGCTAAATTATTATATACATTTTACATTTTCTCCTAACCTTAAGGACTTTCTCTCACATTCACTTTACCACCTTATTTCACTTAACCTTAATTAAACTTAGCTTAGAGGAGAGACTATTCATCAACAAGACTGCTATATGTGTAATGCTGCAGTATGCACTTATCTACTGTCTAAACTGTTTATTTCGGTTTATATGTAACTCAGATCTTTGATAATAACAAAGAACTGGCCATGAATGTGATGAATCTCTGTTGGTATTAACATTCCATACATTCAAATGATGTTTTATGACCTCTGATTTTGTCCCTTACAGTGGGTTTATTCAGTAGTTGATAGCTAGGACTAAGCTACTACTCTGGAATGGCTATCATAGCAAAATATTATCTGTAGATATAGGCCATTTCAAAATGCATCACTAGAACTTGCCCCCTTGGGTGGTACCCGTATCCCAAATATCTGGTCTTGGCCCATGGACTATTTGTATCTACAGCTGCCACAAAAACACCACCAAACATTCATATGCCAGTGTGTGACACTGGAGGCAAAGAGTCTTGCCCAAGGACACAAGAGACTGACTAGGACAGAACTGGATTCAAACCACCAACCCTTTGGTTATTGGATGACCCGTTCTACCTCCTGAGCCATGGCCAACCCATGTTAAGTTCAGTTATTCATCTTTTCATGGTCATCAGATATGACCCATTTGGACATTCAGACGCTCCATAGTTACCGTGGAAACACCATCATCTTCTACAACACTGATTCACCAGTAAAACCCATAGAGTTGGATCAATGACAGTTGATGGAAACACTGGGTTTATCTTCAGTTAATGACAGATTTTAACAGAAAAGTCACTTTTTCCTCCATTTTCTCTGTTTTTGATACAATAACCCTCAACTTTAATTTGAGCATTTATAGACATCAGTCATAATCAGTAAATTAAATGAAGGAAAAGACCTGATTTTCAGTTAAGAATGCAAAATACTGACTATAATATTAGAATAAATGGTGATAAATCATTGAAGAAAAGTTAAAAACAGAGAAAAAAATCATTTGGGAACTGCCACAAAAGTAGCTGATCTTTATGGGTTAAGTGATTTATCACCATTTTGCATTTTTCCTGTGAAAATTAGGTATTTTCTCATATATTAATTTATTGATCATATAGATGTTCATAAACACTCATTAAAGTTGAGGGTTATTATTTCAAAAACAGATGATGCTTGAATAAGTAATTTTCCCTGAACTATAGATAGATAGATAGATAGATAGATAGATAGATAGATAGATAGATAGATAGATAGATAGATAGATAGATAGATAGATAGATAGATAGATAGATAGATAGATAGATAGATAGATAGATAGATAGATAGACACTTTATTCATCCCATAGGGAAATTTACAGGTTCCAGTAGTATCCACAAACTTCAAAACAACAGTAGTAAAACACAATAGTAAGAACACAATCGTAAAAAGAAAAAAAACTTTAACTTTCCACAAGGAGTCAGTGCAAAACGAGACTGTTGTGCTTAGAGTCAGTGCAATGAATGAGTCTGTGCAAAGGATAAGGATAAGGTGCAATGTAAACAATGCAATAGGAAGTGTGTAGGTCCGACAGTCCAGGAGTCATGAGTAGTGTTCGTATTAACTACTACTGCTACTTAGCGCCCCCCCCCCCGAGTAGAGTTAAAGAGCCGGATGGCATGGGGTAGGAAAGACCTCCTCAGTCTTAACACAGTGGTTCTCAATCTTTTTCTCTCCGGGGCCCCCCTTTGGAGGACAAAAAATCTCCAGGCCCCCCTCAACCCCAACAACATTGTAACAGTGGTGTAATTATAACTTTTATTGAAAGACACATCAATATTGTAACAATACTTTTGGATTTTCCTTGAATAATTTGTTGTTCAAATTTTTTAAAAATGCAGATTTTTGCTTGAACAAAACAAATAAACTCAACAATACTGCTCCCTGAGACAATATTTTTCCAAATAAAAATAGGAAATGTGCAACTATCTTACAACTATGATAATAAAGTTACTTTTTTTTTTTAGAACAAACAAAATTTTGGTAACAAAGATGAACATTTGAACAATATCAGTGGCTGCAATGAGCCTGTTTACATTGCACATCTCAGAACATTAAAGTGCAAACTGTACAAACTGTGCAAAAACAGAACTGTTTTCTTTTCCAGTCCAATCCTGGTCCATTCTCCAAACCTAAACTCTTTGTCTAGTCTAGTCACAGATCACCATGACAGTAGGTTGGTTTGTTGTTCATCTCTAAAATGAGTCCAGGGTGCTCCAACACTAAAACATTAGTTCCACCTGCTACATAGTCTAACCTGAAGAAAAAAATGCCCCCCCAGCAAAACCCACCCCCCACCCACAGTTTGAGAAACACTGACTTAACAGAACTTCAAGTCACCCAAGAAGTCAAAGGAGGAAGAAGATGGTTGAGATTAACCCATAAAGACCCAGTGCTAGTTTTGTGGCAGTTCCCAAATTAAATTTTCTCTCTATTTAACCTTTCATAAGTGATTCATCACCATTTACCATAAAATTATGCTACATATTTTTCACTTTTCACTGTAAATCATGTATTTTCCTATATTTGACTTAGATGCTCATGAAAACTCAGCGTAAATTCATCGGTTATTATATCAAAACAGAGAAAAACTAAGAAAAAGTGACTTTTTCAGCAAAGATATCAATAAGTGACTATAAACCCAGTGTGTCCATCCACTGCCATTGATCCAACTCCATGGGTTTTTACTGGTGAATGAATGTTGTAGAAGATAACAGTATTTCCACGTTCACTCCGGAACCTCTGAACGTCCAAATGAGTCATATCTGATGACCATGAAAAGATGACCAACTGTATTTTACACCAATTATTTACATGTATTGATAGGATTAGTGGATCCACAGGTATTAAACCTTTTAAAACAGTAGATGTGTTTGATTGTCAGTGGCTGTTTGGGTCTTTATGGGTTAACTCAGTCCAAAGGTCACGTTTTTGGATGAGCACTATGAGTGAATGTGAAGATATTTTCCTGTTTTCTTATGTTAGCAGGCAGTTTCAGGGGCTGAGACAAGGCTTGAGAATAATTGAACATCCTCACTAATAAGGCATTTAATTTGCATCCTCATTAAGGTCCAGCAGCAGCAGCCGTACACCCGCATGTTAACATACACACAAAACAGTACTACTGCTCACAGGGCTAAAATCACTCTTTTACTCAATCAATATAACATTAAAAACAAAATTTTCTGCATGAATAATTGAGGAAAGTAACACATTCTGGCTAAGTATTTGTTACTTATTTTTTTGGTTTCATCTAAAAATATTTATCTGGTAATGGACTATTATTAAAGCTATGCTGAGGCTGCAGTTTGTCCAAAAACCAACCTGCGAAAGCAAATACACTTGAAGGAGCCACACTGCTGATCATATTAGATTTTCTAAAAGAGGAAAATGCTTTAACCCTATAACGCCAAACATGTCATATTTGATACATGAGTTTTGAAGACCTCTACATCATAACTGTTGTTATTTTTTTCTTGAAAAACCTAATGTATACAATTAGATACATGCAATACACTGATAATCCACCAGGGGGGAGGAATTTGTTTACCAGAGGCCTTTCCAGTGACACTAGAAGACTATCATTAATGAGGAAGGAGGCAGAACTTTGCCAATTTTGAAAGGAATTACCAATTTGTTAGACATGTTTGTGTTCTGTTATGTTTTTGTTTGTTCAAAAATAATAATATTTGAGCATTGAGACCCGATGTATCAAATATGATACAAAATTGAAACGCATACATGGAAATTGATATTTGAAAAACAAATTGTTTTGGTTGTTCAGAAGGACCAATAAAGGCTCCAGTTTCAAAGAACTGGAATTTTCTGTCAATGATTTAATGGTTCAGGCTTTACAGGGTTAAAGTATTTGAGATGTTGCAAAAGTGTTGATACTGAATGTTTAAGTAAAAACAGCTTATTTTTTCCATCCACCAAAATCTTAGATTTAAGTATAAATGATGTGAATAAAGAATTATTAACCCCCAAAGACCTAGATCTATTGTTGTTGTAATGGCCAAATTAATTTTTCTCCACATTTCACCTTCCTTTTGTGATTCATCACCAGTTATCATGATACAATCTTCTGCATTATTATTATTATTATTATTATTTTTTTTTTTTTTTTTTTATTTTATTTTTTTTTTATTTTTTTTTTTTTTGAAAAATCAGGTAGTTTCATGAATTTTAATGATTGTTTATGTAGATATTTGTGAAACCTCAGAGTATTGGAAGGAATCGAAAAGGTTTAATCCACCTCAAATGAGAATTGAAAGGTTATTATATCAAAACAGAGAAAACTGAAGAAAGAGTGACTGTGACTGAAGAAGCGTCTACAAACATTATCAAATATCAGACTACTTCATTGTTTCAGAAGATGTTCACATTCACTGAGCCTTTGAACGTCCACATGGGTCATATTTGATGGTGCTGAAATGCTGAGAAACTGCATTTCATATGAATTATTTACATGTATTTATTTTACATTTGTTATTTATTTATTTATTTACTTATTATTTATTTATTTACATTTATTTACATTTCGAGAGGATTAGTGATTCAGAAGTTATTAAACACCTTAGATCAGTAGATGCTTTTTGTCTGTGAGGGTTAATCTTTGAAAGGTGTTGGTAACATTTGGTGAGAGTTAGAAAGTGATACCACTGGAAAAAGTAGTAAAAGGCCTTTAAAAACAAAACAACACAAACAGTTCTTTTATTGGCAAAACCAAAAAAACAAGTGTAATGTCAGAGAAAAAGTCTTTTTTGTTTGTTTTTTCCTAATAAGAAAAATTAATTTGGTTTGTAAAGAAACATTGTAAAGAAAAATTCTCACAGTTTCCCACAAATATTTGAACAAACTAGGAAATAAAGATGAAAAGAGTGTAAAAAATTAAATCAAGCAGTTGTTGGTGGGTGTCCGTATGTGTCGCATGGCGTGTTGGACGGTCGCCACCAGACATGGCAGACTCAGATTTCTTAGAGCGAGGTGCATTGATTGACTGGCAGAAACCAGGCGATGTAAAGTTATACGGGAGAACCGATCAAAAACAACACTCCACATTTGAGCACATGTTGTCAAATGGAGTCAGTCAAGTCATAGTGACAGCTCAGTGTTGTAGTGGTTGCTCAGATTTATCCAGATCTGAACAGTTTTGCTCATTTACATTATCCTAAAATCTGCCCAAAAGAAAGAATTTATCAACAGAAAATATTTCAGTGTAGTTGGAAGTAAATATGAGGTAGGTAGAGTCGGCCCAGACCCCAGGAGGTGGTTAGGATGGCAGACATTTACATTTAAAAATAATCACAGTCATTACCGTATCATACTTTAAAACCCTTCCACATGCCAACAGGTGCAGCCCATAGAAAGAGCATCAGCAGGAGCCTTGTCTTACAGAAGCACAGATGGATGACAGTTCATCTCCTGTACAGTCAAGGTGGATCCTCACAGTCGGACTCACTGATTACACTCATTACATCAGTTACAAAAGCTGAAAAAACCTCTGTGGATCTACAGCAGGGGGGTCAAACTCATTCTAGATCATGTTCCATATTCAGCCCAGTATGACCTTAAATGGGCCAAACCAGGAAAATAACATAATAACCTATAAATTATGTCAACTCCAACTTTTCTGTGTTTTACAATGAAAAAAAGTAAAATTAAATTATGACAATATTAAAACTGTATTAAACTATCCTTTTGAAAAATACTTTTTTTAAAAATATGTTAATAATATTATGTTTCAGCTTGTCATATATTGGGGTTCATACAGGATTCTAAAAGTTAAATTTAAGACTTTTTAAGACGTTTTTAAGACTACTTAGAACAAAATTTAATACTTATTTCACAGCCTATTTTATGGTATGACAGCGTATTAGGGCCACATAAGAAAATAAAAACACTTGTCACAAGTCGTTATAGTTCGAGAGTAAAGTCATTATTACCTCCGCCAAGAAGGTTATGTTTTTGCCAGGGTTTGTTTGTCTGTCTGTCTGTCTGTCTGTCTGTCTGTCTGTCCGTTACTGTGCAACATAACTCAAAAAGTTATGGACAGATTTTGATGAAATTTTCAGGGTTTGTTGGAAATGGGATAAGGAAGAAATGATTAAATTTTGGTGGTGATCGGGGGTGGGGGGGCCCATTTCCAACAAACCCTGAAAATTTCATCAAAATCTGTCCATAACTTTTTGAGTTATGTTGCACACTAACGGACAGACAGACAGACAGACAAACAAACAAACAAACCCTGGCAAAAACATAACCTCCTTGGCGTGGGGGGGCCCACGGGGGGGGCCACTGATCAGCCTTGGCGGAGGTCTGCGCTCTCCGAGTGCTTCTAGTTTAACAAGAATAAAGTCGTTATATGTCGAGAATAAAGTCATTATTTAATGAGAATAAAGTCATAATATAATGAGAATAAAGTCGTACCCACTCATCAAATAATGTAGAACTTGGAAAATTTTGTGAAGTTCTACTTTCATTTGGGGTTTATGCACAAAGGCCAAATACTGATTCTATCTGAGTCTATCCTCCCATCTACACATCGCTGCTTCGCTTGATGCCTTTGCTGTAAAACTGGAAACTCTGTCAAATTTTCAAAATATTTTGACTTTAATCTCATAAAACTATGACTTTATTCTTGTTAAATAATGACTTTATTCTTGAAATATAATGACTTTATTCTCGTTAAATAATCAGTTTTTTTAAACTACGACTTTATTCTAGTTAAATAAAGACTTTATTCTCGAAATATAATGACTTTATTCTCGTAGTGACAAGTGTTTTTATTTTCTTAAGTGGCCCTAATACGCCGTTGTATTATGGCCATTGTTAGAGCCATAAAGTAATTTAGGTATAAGTTTGAATATTGTGCCTCATTCAAATATTAATCTACTGATTTTGTCTTTATATTAGGATCTTAAGATAGTTTTGCATATAATCTTTTTCTAATATTAATTCAGCGTGGTATTTGTAAATAATCAGCCAGTCTGTGTTCTATTAGTTCTGTCCTGCTAATGCAAGCTGACCCTCTGCTGTAAAGTGCAGCTAAGTGTAGTAAAGTGATGTGAGGACACCTGCAAAGCACATGCTCTGAAGGGAGAGACAGGGAGCAACAGTATTTCTGACCGTCATTGTCATCTTAGTAGTTGCTGTTAATATTGAAACGTAATTTGGATATAGAGGCAAAGAAGGCTTTAAATGTCACCTTAGGGTATTTTTGTTACCTTTTTTGATTTTCCCTTTTTCTTGGTATAAAGAGACAGATCACTTTATAACCCATCTACGTTTTTTTTATTCTTCCTTGTTTTTAAGGATTACACTTGGGACGCATGAGTTAGAAAATCTTCACATCCTGCAAGAAGTGACAAAGAAGGTTTTGGCTTTTTATTGTCACAACAGACACACTGGAAAAAATTCGTGACTCCTAGAATTCAGGAAAATATATTGATTTATGCCTTGATGCTCACCGTTCTGAGTCATTTCTCACTAGGGGAGACAAAGTCAGCGATAACTGGTTCCTAATTTAACCCTTCCGGGTCTGAGCCTATTTTGGCCGTTTTCAAATACTTTTGATTTTGCCTTTATATACTATATAAAGAAATGTTTATTATACTCATGTTTGATATCTTTTTTTCAGCACGACTTCATCTATATTGATCTGTCTATTATTTTTCAATTTAACGAACTATATTAATACAAAAGGACAAAAAACACACAAAAAATATAAAATCTGATTTAAAATATGTGTATAATTTATTGCATAAATCACACAAAGATGCTTAACGAACCTTTTCAAAGACTTTAAAAGTGAAAATTGGTTCCAAATATTAGGTATATAAAATTTAAATTGTAATAAATGAAAACTATACTCAAATATTTGACGTAAAAGCATATCTTTACATAAGCGTTTTCTCTGGTTTTCTCACCCCTCCCCCCACCACCTCACCCCCGGTCCTCCCAGTTTCCACATTCGGTTCAGAAGGGGGTCATTCTCATCCTTACCTGTAATGCTAATGCAGTCTGTGGATTAGAATCCTCAGATTCTGCCAGTTTTTTTCCATTTTGAAAAAGGACAAAAAATTAAGATATGTTAAAAAATATAACCCCCCCTCACCTCATTTTCATACGTTTATTAACATTTGTTTGTTCTGGTTTCCAACCATCATATCTCTGGTTGTATTTGCTCTATCAGCATCAAATAAAAAGTGAGACAGTGTTTCAAGTCCACACTTTGAAATGCAATTATCCCCAGTGGTCTACATGAGCAACCTCTGATGCTATGACGTGTTGAAAATATCATGTGATAGAGTCATGGGGCCATGACTGTGGACCCCTAAGGGTTAAGTACAGGGTGACACAAAAAAACGGGAACTTTTTAACAATCCAATAAAACCAAGAGTGATGGAAGAAAAATATTTTATTCATAGTGATTGAAACCTTAAACCATGCCATTTAAGAAACAATGATGGAATTTTCATTTTTTAAAAAAAAATTACTTCCTGTAGATGGCGTCCTCCTGCACGAATGCATTCTTGAAATCTGCTGTTGAGATTCCTCATTGACCGCTGCAACATCTCAGCTGGGATACTGTGAATTTCATCCTGAATTCTCTGTTTTAACTCATTCAGAGTTCTTGGTCGAGTCGTGTACACTTTACTCTTGAGATAGCCCCACAAGAAAAAATCACAAACGGACAAATCTGGCGATCTAGGGGGCCAGGGAACATTACCGAATCTTGAGATCACACGGTTACTGAACAATTCTCTCACAGCCGCCAATGGTTACTATGGTTACCCAAAAAAACGGGAATTTTTGAAGTGCGTATTGGCAGACATGAGCAAGTGGCAGCACTTTATACAGTTTATACAGTACTGACAGTGACCTTGAGTAAGTAAACACACCCCCCATTTTAGTAACCTTTGGCGGCTGTACGAGAATTGTTCGGTAACCGTGTGATCTCAAGATTCGGTAACGTTCCCTGGCCCCCTAGATCGCCAGATTTGTCCGTTTGTGATTTTTTCTTGTGGGGCTATCTCAAGAGTAAAGTGTACACGACTCGACCAAGAACTCTGGATGAGTTAAAACAGAGAATTCAGGATGAAATTCACAGTATCCCAGCTGAGATGTTGCAGCGGTCAATGAGGAATCTCAACAGCAGATTTCAAGAATGCATTCGTACAGGAGGACGCCATCTACAGGAAGTAATTTTTAAAAAATGAAAATTCCATCATTGTTTCTTAAATGGCATGGTTTAAGGTTTCAACTACTATGAATAAAATATTTTTCTTCCATCACTCTTGGTTTTATTGGATTGTTAAAAAGTTCCCGTTTTTTTTGTGTCACCCTGTATAAATGGTTGTAAAAGGTGGAACTGAATTGACTAACATTACTTTCTTTGCAACTTGGACATTTCCCGGAGACATTTTAACCATTTAACCTTTAGAACCAATTTAGTTCAGTTTTTTGTTTGCCTTTGTTGTGTCTGACAAACAGAGAATGACAAATAAATATGTATGCTCATTTCAACCCTGCAAAAACAACAAACCTACAGACGGTTTAAGACTTTAGCAACAAATGAATGAGACCATATTACAAGCCATAAATGACCCAATGATTCATTTTAAAGCTCTGAACATGAAACTTTTTCTTTTGTAAGTTTGAATTTAAAAGAAGAAACTAACTCGTCCTCACTGAAGCCTTTACACAAAGGCCTCCGTGCAGTCACAGCTTTCCCAGGAGTTTTTATTTATGCTTGTAATTTATTATCCTTTGTCAAACCATCTCAGCTATCCAGGGCTCTGCTGAATGTTTTATATCAACTGGTGTGCTCCTTATTATTTGGGATATATACGTGGTTCTCTGTAAAAGAAATGTAGTGACTCATTAAAAGAAAGAAATGAATAAAACATCATTCCACAACCAAACAAAACAACAAAAAAAAAAAAGCCAAAAAGACAGCCTTTAGCTTTTAGCATCCCCGCTGAAAGTATTCAGAGCAAAATCCAAAACAAAGGGGAGATGCTGCATGCTTTCCCACCGTCCCTGCCCACAGGACATTTTGTTTGCGTCACCGGAGAAAAAGAAGTAACAAGTCACAAAAACCAGAGCATATGCATGTGTAAAGGCTCAGAAGATAGGTTGAAAATGTTCTGGTTTTTCTAAGGCAACAGAGAGAACATGATAGAAGAATCCCTCCATGGACTCCCAGCCCACTAACCTAACCCCCACCTCCAAAAAAAAAAAAACAAAACTCAAACCTCGACCTCGGTTATTATCTGTGATGTTTGCTCCCAGGCTGATTGGACTGGGCATGTAGGTAAAGCTTATGTCTGAAGTTTATTCATGTATTCATGGCTTGTTTTGAGTGTAAACACCCAGGAATTGGATATGGGTCACTTTTAAAAATAGATACAAACAGACAGCCAAAAAGAAGAATATAAAAGAACAGAATATTTAATATGAGGCATTTGTTGTCAGTTTTAAAGGAGACAAATATTGTTACATAGGAAGTGACATGTGTATTGGTCTAGAAATGTTCTTATCTCTGCAAAAACACATAGAAAGGTTATGTGGTGTGCCTCCAGGGCTTTGCAACTGCATTCAAACAAACAACATGGCATCATACATACGTTTCCGGAAAATTGGCCTTTTTAGAATTCTATTTTATGACACTATTCCTGTAATTTAACTCAACTTTTAGTCGGTTAAACCACAGCAAATCAACGTTAGCGGTTGTTATGATTGATCCCAGCTTCAGTCATGTTCGTCATTTAACATAATGTTTGAATTAATCCGTGGAAACACATTTAGCAGATAAATTATTACATTGCAAAAACATGTCAGCGTCGGGCCAGAGATTCTTAAAGCATAAAGCTGTGATGTTAACTGTAGAGAGCTGCTTTAGCTCAGGCTGGAAGCTTTTATTGCATGTGTTGCTTCTTCCCTTGTCGGTGTCCTCATTACCACTATGGTCCACTTACAAAAAAATACACACACACACATACACACGAACCTTATAAATGTTCTTAATTCTGCCATAACAGCACTGAAACAAGCCACTCATTAATTCAGATCTTTTGAAAATTTGGTTAAATTAAAAAGAGTAAAAATCTGATGCAAACTGATGCAAAACTAGGGATGGTACATTTTGGGGGGTGTTTTGGCCTTTTGTTTTAAGACACAGTCATAAAAGGTAGAAAATATGTGCAACAATACATGGAATGACATGCAACAAAGATAATTGTCATGTAAATAAAGTGTCACCATTTGACCTTTGTTCAAACCACTGATAGCTACAATACACTGGTCAACAACAAATTTATTGTTTAAGTTTTTTGAGCTGATTTAGGATCATTTTTGTGTGTTGAATCCAAAAATCACATTAATTTTGCTCAATCAGGTCAACTTTCTGAACTATGCTACATATTGGCTTTTTAACATTTTTGCTTACATTTATGGGGATTTTCACATCATTTGATACAAAATTCTTTCATATTTCTTGCAATAAATGAGTTCTGAAGATTTTACTTTTGCCAATTTATGATTAATATATTTTTTTAACCCTTTCATGCATGAATTATGAGAACCTTAATCAAGATTTTTCTTTTTTTTCCTGAGTGTTTTTATTCCTCTTTAGGCATTTTTTTTATGAAGCTATTTTCTATAGAGTTGCAAAAACGTCCACTAAACTGGACACCAAAGAAAGCAAAGAAAACAAGTATTTACTGATATGCTGTGTGAAAACTATGAAATAAGAACATTTTATTGCTGTTAATCTGATGTTTTCTCACATTTTAACAAACTCTAATACAAATCATTACTCACTTCATGGAGATAATATGCAAAACAAACAAAAAAAAATCTTTCTATTGTTAATTACAGTCTAATAACGGTAACAAGCAATTGATTTACACTCAAACATGTTAGATCAGGTTTATCAAGAACAGCAAAGTTCCAGTAATGTTATCAATTGTAGTGTATGGGATGATGCATGTGTTGGCAGATATGAAACTAAAACAAAATCCATGAATATACAAGAGATCAGCTTTAGAATAATTGTCCACTGTAGTGACCACTGTGCATGAAAGGGTTAATATTACAGGTGAATGAAATGGCTTCGACTAGAAGATCTTGCAAAAATTAAGCCTGATGTATTCTGCTACATCTGCGGTGAATACACCATCGTACCTAACAGGAATCAAGTGATCAAATGTTTTTTTTTCTCTTAAAACCTATTTTGGGTGACAACTTTATAAAAAATCAACTGATAAAGTCACAAAAATGTAATCAATTTTGGGAGAAGATCAAATTTTTCAAAATCAAATTAGCAAAAAAAACCTGACCTGATTGAGAAAAACAGATGTCATTTTTGGATTTAGCGGTGCAAAATGGTCCTAATTCAGTTGAAAAAACCTAGACAACTTGCAAAAAACATTTTTTTGTAACCCAGTGATATCACTGTGGTTTTTCAGTAATTCGTCCTTATTTTGCTTTTTCTCAATTGCCAGGAGGTGGTTTGGGTGGATACTGGATTTACAAATCTGGAAGTTTTTCTGTAATAAACCCAGCTCTAACATCCTTCTCCCCATTCATAAACAATTTAATGATGCTCTGTCAAAACCCACTGATGCTATAAATCAAGTTGGTGGATCTTTTGCTGCTTGGAGCGCTCATGCCAGTCTGGGTCAAATGGTTCACTATAAGTGGATGGTGTTGCCAAAACTACATTTTTCAGCCATTAGCAGCTCTAAAACTCAGTTTTATTGGTGATAATGAGGTTACTTTAACTTTAACTAGTGTTAAAAAAAAAGACAGATACACTCACTTGACAATTTATTGGGCACACATTGCTACAACTGGGTATACCTAATAAAGTGGCCAGTGAGTGTAGATGTCGCTTCGAAGTTTGACGTGGTGTGTTTTCAGAGATGATTTACATAACTTTATTATATCTATTGGTTATTAAAGGTGCCATATGTACGATTGTGGCCAAAACTGGAACCGCAATCACATTCAAACTACTGTAAAGTAGGGGTGTCAAACTCATTTTAGTTCAGGGGCCACATTCAGCTAAATTAGATCTGAAGTGGGCCGAACCAGTAAAATATTAACTTTATTTATTTATTTATTTATTTATATACTGTTAACTCCAAACTTTTCTCTATGTTTTAGAGTGAAAGAAGTAAATTTACATTATGAAAAGGTTTACATCTGCATACTGTCTTTTCAAAAATGTGAATAACATGAACAAACTGAAAAAATCTGTGTAATTTTAACTATGTTCTGCCTCAGTGTATCATTTACATACGTACATTATAACTTACAGATCACAGTGGATCTACAAACATACATAACATTTAGTAACAGGCAGAATATTGTTAAAATTGTACTTACTTCTCTTAAGACATTTCAGGTTGTTCATATTTGTTCAGGTTATTCACATTTTTTGCAAAATTATACTTTGTTTTAGTGTAAATACATGAAAATATTTACATTTACAAGGAGAAAAATTCTGAGTTGTCATTATTTCTATGTTATTATGATAGTATTTGACTGGTCCTGCCCACTTGAGATTGAATTGTTCTGAATGTGGAACCTGAACTAAAGGGATTGTTACTATCTTTAGTGTAATTTTTGCATTTCACAAATTCATCCCAAGGGCCGGACTGGACCCTTTGGCAGGCCGGATTTGGCCCCCAGGCCGCATGTTTGACACCTGTGCTGTAGAGCATGGTACCCCCCCCCCCCCCAGACAACAGGTTGCCAGATCTGGCATGAGCATCTACTACAAGGAGCTACCATGGCAAGCGGTATAAATAGGCCTGGTATTTATACCCACCGGGGTAGAAAAACTTTTCACCTGGTGGCTCATCGGGTGGTGAGACAGCGGCCCAGGCCCGGCGAGACCCCCAAAACGTGGGAACGATGATGCCATCATGGCCCACGAACCAGCAAGATCCCCGTGGCCCGTGAATAGCGAGACCCCCGCGGCCCAGGACCAGCTCTCAGTGGCTCTTATCTGGTGGTGAGACTGCGGACCTGGCATCGGTCTTCAAATTCTTCTCCGCTCTCAGCCATCTCCATGTTTCAAAATCATCTCCTATACATATACTTGTTTTGTTTCTCACTTTGTCACAACGTATTTGGGAATAATAAGAGGCCTTTTAGGTTTAGTAATGTCAGATACAGTCTACTCTCGTTATACCGCCAACTTCCGTTCACGGCCAAATTGGCGGTATAGCGAAAATGGCGTTACAACGGGTTGCGTCCATAATGTGCATGTCTTTACTATATGATGTCTATGCTGCCTCCGTTAACCCGTTCTAATTGCGTTTCTGAATAAATCTTGATTTTGTTATGTTGTAAGGGATCATTTAAAGTGGGGAAACATTTTAAACATTATTATACCGTGTCGGGAAATGACACCCCATCATCTTGAGGCTTTGGCTTAATCCCACGTCCTCTTCCCGACATCCTGACCTACGGAGTGTTCTGCGATAAATGAACGGTGGCCGTTCCATAGACCTACTCGTAGCTTGTCGCGATCAGCCTCTGGCGCGTTTGTTTCAGTGCATTGTTAAAATTTATGTGTACTTGATGGCAATCACGCTGGCGATATAACGGTCGGGAAATCAGTGGTATAAGTGTTGTTTGTGCATGGAACCGGGCTGGCGGATGGCGATAGGCGGAAATGGCGGTAGCTAATGGAATAATGCATTGGGGATTTTTGTGCAATGGTTTTGGTCGGCGGTGAGCGAAAATGGCGGTATAACGGCGGGCGGTTTAACGAGAGTAGACTGTATTTGTGATCAGAAATGTTCCAGCTGCAGCTCAGTGGGAACTGGCAACCTGGATGCTGAAAGGCTACTGACTTGGTGATTGGCAGATAGGTGATGGGCGGAGCATCAGACCAAAACACACCATGACAACAAAAACATTACTTAGGGGCTGACACTGAGCTTTTCAAATGCAAATATTCTGGCTGGACTACTACTGTCAGTGATATCAGTATTTGAAAAGAACATGATTCCTGAATGTCTGGTGACATTCAGGGCCATTTTATGATTACTTGGAACATAATACAGCACCTTTAAAGTTACACTGACCTTTTTATCTGTCATTCTTCTCTAACATCTGTCATGAATCATCTGCCTTCATCTGTCTCTTTTTTTTGACGGTTTCCTGGAGATTGGCTGTACATCAGCAATTTCTGAAATACTCAGCACTCACACCGAATATTCTGGCACCAACAACTATGTCAAAGTCATTTAAATCACCTTTTCTTCATCACTGGGGTGCTGGGATTGAACTCCAGCAGATCGTCTTAACCATGTCCTCATACTTAAATGCACTGAGTTGCTGCCGTGTGTTTGGCCTGTTACATATTTGCATTAATGAGTAGTTGGACAGATGTACCTAATAAAGTGGCCTGTGGCTGTATATAGACATTTTGATACCTGTTAAATTACACACGAGGGAGATTCCTGGTATGGCTGTTATGGCTGTTATTCTCTTACTTTCTTGAGACATTCAGTTTCAAATCTTGGTGCATTCTGCTTCACTAATTTCTCTCCTCAAAGGTTCATTTAAAGGCCAACTCATTGGCTCTGATCCTCTTCATTGTATCCCATGACCACAATAGTTATGCTTAAAGGATATGCCATCAATGCAGCAAAGTCC
Source organism: Sphaeramia orbicularis (assembly GCF_902148855.1). Taxonomy (NCBI): domain Eukaryota; kingdom Metazoa; phylum Chordata; class Actinopteri; order Kurtiformes; family Apogonidae; genus Sphaeramia; species Sphaeramia orbicularis. The sequence goes on from NC_043970.1 coordinate 15,898,535, forward strand.
CAAAATGAAATCAAATTATTGAAAGAGCATTAGAATTGACTATGTCTCAGAAGTTGTAATAACTTATAAGTAGTTTCCACTATAGTGTGTTTATAAAACAATCTGTTTACAGTCATAGTTTAGTTGTATTTTAACAGATTCATGAGTTGTATAAATGATAATAAATATAGTGAGTTATTTTTATATTTACTGAAGTTTTCTGAATTCTATATTATTTTAAGGTCAGTTTTCTTTCAAGTACTCATTCTATTTTTTTATGCTTACTTCTTTGAATGTGAACCAACCAATAGAATAGAATAGAATAGAATAGAATAGAATAGAATAGAATAGAAAAGAATAGAATAGAAAAGAACAGAATAGAGTAGAATAGAACAGAACAGAATAGAATAGAATAGAAAAGAACAGAATAGAGTAGAACAGAACAGAACAGAATAGAATAGAATAGAATAGAATAGAATAGAATAGAACAGAATAGAATAGAAAAGAATAGAATAGAATAGAAAAGAACCGAATAGAATAGAAAAGAATAGAATAGAATAGAAAAGAACAGAATAGAATAGAGTAGAATAGAATAGAACAGAATAGAATAGAAAAGAACAGAATAGAATAGAATAGAATAGAATAGAAAAGAACAGAATATAATAGAAAAGAATAGAAAAGAAAAGAAAAGAAAAGAACAGAATAGAATAGAACAGAATAGGTCTTTATTGTCACTGTTACAGGAATAATGAACATCAGTTGAGCAGCTCTGTTTCTGTTCAGCTGCTGATTCTTAAAGTGCAAAAAGAAAGACTGGATCTAAACCTATGATACCAAAATTATACTGAAAATATTTACAGACCGTATACAAATATCTATCTATCTATCTATCTATCTATCTATCTATCTATCTATCTATCTATCTATCTATCTATCTATCTATCTATCTATCTATCTATCTATCTATCTTTTATTCCTTCCTTCTTTCCCACCATCCTTCCATCCTTCGTTCCATCCTTTCTGCTTTCCATCCTTCCTTCCTTCCTTTCGTTCCTTCGTTCCATCCTTTCTGCCTTCCATCCTTCCTTCCTTTCTTCCATCCTTCCTGCCTTTCGTTCCTTCATTCCATCCTTTCTTCCTTCCATCCTCCCTTCCTTTCGTTCCTTCGTTACATCCTTTTTTCCCTCCATCCTTCCTTCCTTTCGTTCCTTCGTTACATCCTTTTTTCCCTCCATCCTTCCTTCCTTTCTTCCATCCTTCCTTTTGTTCCTTTGTTCCATCCTTTCTTCCTTCCATCCTTCCTTCCTTTCTTCCATCCTGGGGGCGGCCATGGCTCAGTTGGTAGAGCGGGTCGTCCAATAACCGAAGGGTTGGTGGTTCGAATCCCGCTCTGTCCTAGTCAGTCCGTTGTGTCCTTGGGCAAGACACTTCACCCTCCTTGCCTCCAGTGCCACCCACACTGGTGTATGAATGTTCGGTGGTGGTCAGAGGGGCCGTAGGCGCAAAATGGCAGCCACGCTTCTGTCAGTCTGCCCCAGGGCAGCTGTGGCTACAGATGTAGTTTACCACCACCAGAGGGAGAATGTGAGTGCGAATGAATAATGGGTCAATAATGTAAAGCGCTTTGGGTGTCTAGAAAGGCGCTATATAAATCCAATCCATTATTATTATTATTATTATTATTATTATCCTTCCTGCCTTTTGCACCTTTGTTCCATCCTTTCTTCTTTCCATCCTTTTTTCCTTCCTTCCTTCCTTCCTTTTTTTCTCCCTCCTTTCGTTCCTTTCTTCCTTCCTTCCATCCATCCATCCATCCTTCCTTTCTTCCTTCTTCCTTCCTCCCTCCCTCCCTCCTTCTTTCCTTCCTTCCTTCCTTCCTTCCTTCCATCCATCCATCCTTCCTTCCTTCCTTCCTTCCTTCTATGCATCCAGAATTTCTGAAATGACACATATTTGGTTCAGAAATAACAGAAAACATTGCCCAGATTTAAATCCTTGTAGGTCAGTGCTGTTAAATTCTATTACAACATTCTTTTATTGAACCGTACTTGTTCAATATGCAGCACATGTAGGATAAAACGATGGCTGCTTTTTCAGAGTCGCACATCCTACCTCATAAAGTGTTGTGCTGCTGTGGTGCTGTCAGGTACTGTAAGCCTTCAAAGTGATGGATGCGACTTCCTCCCTGGCACCTGTAGCAGGATGCCCACAGGACCCAAGCCCCCAGTGCTGTTTTAAAGCAGCGCTATTTTTGTTCCGTCGCTCCACCTGGACGCTACACTGTACTGAGACTTAATTATGGTTTAACTCTCCGCCAGTGAAGCATTACGACTAAATACCCAGGAGCTGCTGCTTTGTTGTAGTTAAATTAGCCATACATGAACAGAGGATGAGGAGCATCACGGCACAGAGAGGAGAAAATGTTCAGAAATGTAGGTTCGTGTTGTTGCTGAGTGAGTCTGGAGCTTTATTTCCAATAGCTTTACATGGGATTTCAGTGTGGTGTGTTGACTCGGCCTCTGCTGTTGCTGTAACATGTTATATATGTTTGGTTTATTGTGAAATTAATCAATAAATCTCTTTTATTGAGCTGTAAATATGTTTGTGCTCTGCAGTATAAAGTGTATCAAGTCTGGACGTGAGGTGCAGGACAATATCATAAAGCCATTTTGAAGAGAGAATATATATTTTCTTGTTTATCTGGCAACTGATAATGAACAACCTGCCTCTGGTTTTATTGGATTATACATAGGCTGTTGGATTGACTTAATCTGATTGTTTTTTTTTATTTTGTTTAACGTTTTAAAGTTTAACGTCTGAATTAATGGTCGTCTTCTCCTTCCAATCATAAATTCCATCATTTACACATTCCCGTGCTTCATTTTACAACTCTATTTATTCATGTATCTGGACAATCAATTGTTCACTGAACAGTTACAAATGTTGAAAGTAATTCCATGCATGCTTTCATAAAGTTTGTGTTGTAAGCGTATCTTTTGACATTCACTGATTCCATTTCCAAGCTCAGTCATTGGTGTTGTACACTGTTACTGCTGTGGAGAGAGGAAATATGAAGGTTTTCTACTGGAGAAGTCAATGTATTATGGCTGTTGTCATGGATGTGGATGAGTGAGACATAACCATGCTAACATCAGCTAACATTAAGCATAAAAAAGTGGTACCAGGCACAACAAACCCCACCCCTCACACGTTTCACCCATTATAAGTAAATGGTAGTGATGGGAATTCCAGCTATTTTTATAGAACCGGCTCTTTTGGCTCAGCTCACTAAAAAGAGCTGGCTCTTTCAGCTCCCAAGTGGCTCTTAAGATTTTTTGGTGCTTAAATTAATTTATCACCAACAATAATGTAAAGTTATATGCAATATGAATTACTAATGTAAAAAAACATGCACTATATCAAATGTTTATGTAAATACACCTTTACTCATACACTCTACAGAGTGATTAAAAATAAATAAATTAGAAAGTGCAAAAAGAAATGCTTAACTATTTACAAATGACCTTTACTAAGTTTTAACTATTTTGAACTTTTAACTTTCACAGCGATGCTGTCGATACTGCAGTAGCAGCAACAGTTGCAGTAGACTCACTGCACCTTCATTAATGTCACGTTCACTTGCTTGTGTTTTTTCTTCCAATTGCACCGATGGATGAACAGTTCTCATGTGCCTGTGCAGGTTGTTTGTGGAGCCAGCTCTATATGAGATTTTTGTCTTGCACACTCTACATTCTGCCTTAGTTTGGTCAATGTAATTGAAATGTGTCCAGATTTTGCTGCGTTTCCTGTTGTCACTCATTTTCTCAAGTTTTTTTTACCTTTCCAGTCCGTTTGCATTGTGGTCCCTTCTCGCTCTCTCTCTCTCTCTCTCTCGTCTCCCTCCCTCCTGTTCGTGCGCTTGCTGTGTGTGTAACTCCGCCCCTCTCCCCTCTGGTCGGTGGGGGACACACACGAACAAACAAACGGGACAAAGCGGCTCCCAATCAGGAGCCGGCTCCTGTTGTTCACGTCAAAGAGCCGGCTCTCAGAGCCGTTTCGTTCGCGACCGACACATCACTAGTAAATGGAAAGTTTTTAAAAATTCATCAAAAATTTTATCTTTAACCTACTAATGTAATGAGATCCATTCTGGGTCACTGGCAGTCTGGTAGGGTGGTATGAATTCACTGCCTTGGTGGAGGTCTGCATTCTCTGAGTATTTTTCTAATTCAAGATTTTTTTTTTGCTTAATTCAAACAAAAATCTGCCAGTGTAACAACTAAAAATTATCCATGGCTCAGAAGGTAGAGCCAATAACTGAAGGGTTGGCAGTTCGAATCCTGCTCTGTCCCAGTCATGTGCTATTGTGTCCTTTGGCAAGACCAGTGGTTCTTAACCTTGTTGGCGGTACTGAACCCCACCAGTTTCATATGCGCATTCACCGAACCCTTCTTTATTAAAAAATAAAATATGATTTTTTTCCAAATTCAAGACACAGGTATAGGTTTTACTGGTGCACAAAATGAACCGTGCATTAACATCACTGTGTTCAAAGAACAAAACCAATACAGTACATGAACTCACAACAAATTCCATACCTTTTCACAAAGACATGACCTTTTTTAATACTACCACACTGAAATGGTTTTAATTTTTGTATTCCAATAATGAACTTACTGTATTTATGCTATTTATCATTTTTAACATTTTAACACACACCCATCACCTAACTTCCATCAGGCTACAATAATAATGAATATTTACTGCAAATCAGTGTGACTTCTGCTGTTGCCTTTGACAGACCAGTTCAGAAATGCGTGGCTTCACCTTGGTAAGTGCCACTCTCTTGTCATTTTCACAGCAAAGTCTGTTCCTTTTCTTCGTTTTTATGTCCAGCATCCTTATTACGGCACTAGCTCGGCTTTAGTGTAATACAATTTCTCCATCCACGACAGTGCGTCGGTCGTCACATGATTGTAACTGACCAGTGCGGTGACCAAAAAATGTAAACAAACGCTACACATGGCTGCCTCCGCGGTTAACAGGAAGTAGCAAAAGTCATAACAACGATGTGGAAAATACTCAAATAATTCATCGTCAGACGAGTGGAAGAGATTATAAACACTTCTGGATGTGTTGTAGTGCTATAAGCAACAACAATACACCGCGTATATTGGATGTCAATCAGAGAAAGAGTCTCCGAAGCCGTTTGTTTACATAAACAGACCTAGCCCGTCACACACACCCGACTAATGAGTCGAGTGTGTGTCTTGACCTCCGCCGAACCCCTGAGACTGACTCACCGAACCCCTAGGGTTCGATCGAACCCAGGTTAAGAACCACTGGGCTAGACACTTCACCCACCTTGCCTCCAGTGTCACTCACACTGGTGTATGAATGTGTGTGAATGTTTGGTGGTGGTGGGAGGGTGCGTTTGGTGCAAATAGGCAGCCATGCTTCCATCAGTCTGCCCCAGGGCAGCTGTGGATACATAGTTTACCACCACCAGAGGGAGAATGTGAGAGTGAATGAATAATGGATCAATAATGTAAAGTTCTTTGGCTGCCTTGAAAAGCGCTATAGAAATCTAATCCATTATTACCTCATTATTACCAAGAAACGGTGGAGGCTACCTCATTGACCTACTTCAGCCCCATGCACCCTCCGATCCTCCTCTGCGCACCTCCTCACCCCACCGTTAAAAACCAAGCACCGAACCTGGGGGGACAGAACTTTAACCCTCTGGAATTCCCTCCCACCTTCTATCCGATACTGCTCCGATGCCAACACCTTTAAATCCCTTTTAAAAACTCATTTATTTAAGATTGCTTTTAATGTTTAATCTTAATGTTTAACTGTTTTATATTTGTATACCTGCCTTTTGCACCTGCTTTTAATTTGTTTTTAGTATGTTTGGTTTCTGTTTTTATCTGCTGCATGTAAAGTGTCTTTGAGTTCTATGAAAAGCGCTACACAAATAAAATGTATTATTATTATTTATGTTTTCATCTGGGTTTGTTTGTCTGTTTGTCTGTTAGCAAGATAACTCAAAAACTTATGGACAGATTTTCATGAAATTTTCAGGAAATGTTGATACTGGCACAAGGAACAAATGATTACATTTTGGTGGTGATCGGGGCTGGGGTGGGGGTGCGCTCTCCGAGTGCTTCTCTAGTTATTATTATCTTGGTAAGATTTCTTGAAATAAGATTTTCCAGATCTGTTGTCTAAAAATAAGTTTTTATATCTCACTGAAAAGTTACTCTTGAGGTGATTGTGTCGTATTTTAAGTGTGATAAGATATTTTGACTAGAAATGAGAAAAATACACTTGGCAAGATTTAGATTTTTGCAGTGCATGGAATGTTTGTTTTTTTTTCTCGCTGACGCACATGACCAGAGGTCCCCCCAGCTTACATCTTGTGGTTCTCCCCCTTTTCTAAGTAGAGGAACCCTGAGTGTCTCCTTTCTCATGATGGCTCCACAATGTTTTTTTTTTTTCTAATTTTAAACTATACATTTACATAAACATTTACTTAGATATAAGGAACCACACAGACACAAAACAAATAAATTATACAACAAACCTACAAGCCTATTAAACCCCGAAAAAGAGAGAAAAAAAAAACCTCCATGATGTTCTGACCACTTGCCAGCTGACTTTCACTTTGCCTTAATTTCAGTTTGGATCATGTCTGTCATGCCATATCTAGTGTGTATAAAAACCCACTTCCTGTGCTCCTCCTGACCCCTTTTCCTCCTACACTTGAGCCTCGTGCTTTCATTAGAGATGATTCCTCTTTGCAAGGGGTGAATAAAACTCACACATAAGACCAGCTTTGACTTTTGTGTTCTCTATTGACAGATTTTTCCACCAAAGTGATAATTCAGAGCAACTAGAAAAATGAACACCTGCAGATATGTTTGGAGGTCAGATGCATAAATCTGTTCCTCTTTTTGGTTTATTCAGCAATAAACCAACAGGAAATGGAAACTTTCCACGACCTCCCTCTTACAGACAGGCCTCCTTCTCACCTCCCCACATATACTTTAAGCTTCTATTTTATTTGCATTTTTCTTTAATGTGCAACGAGAGACAGAGAGCTGTTTTCTACTTTTCTCCTTAAACCTTCATAGATTGGGTGTAGGTTTTGCGTGGGAGTGGTGCTGTGTAGACACTGATAAATGAACTCCTCTGGGAGAGTTATAGACTCTCCTCCTCACCTTTTCACAACATCACAGTTGGAGTCTGAGATGCTTAAATAAGTAATTTGCCCTGAACTTAGCAGAACTTCAAGTCAGAGGAGGAAGAGGATGGTTGAGTGATAGTTTTGTGGTAGTTCCCAAATTCATTTTTCTCTCTATTTAACCTTTCTTAAGTGATTTATCACCATTTATTATAATATTATTCTACATATTTTTCACTTTTCACTCTAAATCATGTATTTTCCTATATTTACTTTCCTATACTGAATTTAGATACTCATAAAAACTCAGAGTAAATTCATACATTATTATGTCAAAACTGAGAAAAATGAAGAAAACGTGACCTTTTTCAGCAAAATCTACCATTAATTGAACATAAACCAAGTGTCTCCATCCACTGTCATTAATCCAGCTCCATAGGTTTTACTGGTGAGTCAATGATGATGGTGTTTCCACATTCTTAACGGAGCCTCTGAACATCCAAATGGGTCATATCGGATGACTGTGAAAAGACGACAAACTGTATTTTACATCAGTTATTTACATGTATTGATAGGATTAGTGGATCAATAGGTATTAAAACCCCTTTAGTCCTATCAACCCGCCCGCGGGCCAAAAAAATTATGTTAACCCTTTCATGCACGAATTATGAGAACCTTAATCAAAATTTTTTCCTGAGTGTTTTTATTCTTCTTAAGGCATGAAAAAAACAATGCAATTGAAAATTTTCTTCTGAAAAATAAAAAAATAAAAAAATTAAAAATTAAAAAAAAATACATAAAAAAAAAATAATGAAAAAAAAAATTTATGAACCTATTTTTCATGAAGTTGCAAAAATGTCCATTCAGCTGGACACCACACGTTTAATTTTTGATGCACAGAAACATGTATTTACTGATAAATTGTGTGGAAATTATGGCGAGGGCTTGTAATTCTGGGGGTTTATGCTCAGGAGAGGTCTACATAATGTTACCAATTCATGTCAGAAAAGATATGTAGTGTCTTAAAACTTTAATAAAGACGTGTGAAAAAAAAAAAAAAAACAACAAAAACATCAACAAAATCCATGAATATAGAAGAGAAAAGCTGTAGAATAGCTGTCCACTGTAGTGACCCGTATGCATGAAAGGGTTAATATTCACCTACTATAAAAATATAATAAATCGGGACAATGAATGTTTTTTTCAACTTTTGCTCAAAGTTTAGACCCTAATGTTAATAAAAGTACATCAAAAGTGTATTTTAGTGCAAACTTTAATGTTCAAACATGATTTTTAATCTTTGTGGGGTGAAATATACGCTATTAAAAATCTCCGACACAAACAATTAATTTATGCATATCATCGTCAATCCAGCCGAAAAAGACGAAGCCGCTATGATAACGATCTGCGTTCACATGAGTCCGCGAGGACAGCTGAATACGCTGTAGTGGCCATGCCAGACCAGTAGCTGGCGATGTAGAGCTGTAGTGAAACAGTGGCGGTTAAACACGCGCCTACGTACAAACGATTTCCGGTTTAGACAGCCTTTAAATGAGGAGAAGAAGAATAGGCGGACAACACTATTTACAAACAACAATGGTGAGTGGTCGTACAAAGACGCAGGACTTCTTTGTCTGGACAGATGAGCTGAGCACAGTTAGCAGCATGTATGTTGTTCTGAAACCGGCCATTGTTGTTGTGGTTGTTCCTTCTTTTTCTGCAGTTTTATTGTGTCATAGAGGCTGGCAAACCAGCTTGGAGGCGCATTACCGCCACCAACTGGCCTGGAGTGGGTTAACTGGCGGTTCTTGGCTGCGCGCGCATGCGGTGACGTCATATTTTACCCCGGAACGCTCCAACTCGCGTTAACACGGAGCTGGAATGCGGAGCGTATCGATAACATTCCACCCTGGACCCTAGTATCAAAAGTTTCCGGATTCAGGCACTCTAGGCACCGTTTCCATGTTAACAGAAGGCTGTAACAGGCTGAGTACAACGGCTGAACCCAGTTTTGAAATTTACAATGAACATTTAGTTGTTTTTTCTCAGCAGGCACTACGTCAATTGTTTGGAAACCAAACATATATTGATGTCATAATCATACCTAACACTATTATCCATACCTTTTCAGAAACTTTTGCCCATATGAGTAATCAGGAAAGCAAACGTCAAAGAGTGTGTGATTTGCTGAATGCACTCGTCACACCAAAGGAGATTTCATAAATAGTTGGAGTGTCCATAAAGACTGTTTATAATGGAAAGAAGAGAATGACTATGAGCAAAACTATTACGAGAAAGTCTGGAAGATACTATTAAAGAAGAATGGGAGAAGTTGTCACCCGAATATTTGAGGAACACTTGCGCAACTTTCAGGAAGCGTGTGAAGGCAGTTATTGAGAAAGAAGGAGGACACATAGAATAAAAACATTTTCTATTATGTCAATTTTCTTGTGGCAAATAAATTGCCATGACTTTCAATAAACTAATTGGTCATACACTGTCTTTCAATCCCTGCCTCAAAATATTGTAAATTTTGCTTCCCCACCTTGTATAATTATATATATAGACATGTATACAGATTACATGAGTATTTATTGCACGGTTTATTGGCCAGAATTATTTGGAGCATTAAACAGTTTAGATCAGTAGATGGTTTTGGTCGACGGTGGCTGTTTGGGTCTTTATGGGTTAACTAGGTCTTTACAAAAAGATGCAACAGGGCAGGTGGGATTTAATTTTCAGAAACTTTGAACTGAAGCAGATTATGTGTGTCCATGGAAACCCAAAAAGAGGAGGAACTAAGACACTGTCCAGAAGCCAGAAACTCTTCCAAGGTCCTGAGCGCTGGTCTGTGACGGTCTGCAGCTGAAGGATTATGGACTCAAACCCAAGACACATGTCCTTCTCTTATCAGGGCTGCAAGGCTTTTCACAGAGCACTGACGTCTTCCACAAGGGGGTGGGGAGTGGGTATGTGGGATGATGTTTGTAATATTTAACGGCTCTGGATCTGCAGTTTTCAGATCTACATTTCACCGCTTTATAAAAATCCTTTTAAAAATCTGCTCCACAGGAATGCTTTCAAAGTGGAATTTAAAGTGCAAAAATGCTTCACACTCAAAGCCATTTTCCTCACTTTTAACCTCAAAACAAGATTAAAGCAAAGTAAAAGTAGCAATTTACTTCAGCTGCTAATGACCAGTAATTCTACAATGCCTCGCTTTTTTTCACGCCTGCAATTGCTTCAACTGAGCCTTTAAGGGATAAATATAGTGAAATAAGTCGGTAAGGATTACTGGCCTAATGACCTCAGGCTCATACTTTTTGAATTATTAATGTCCGGCAATTTTGGGTTTAATGAGGAAAAAATGTTTGCTGCATGAATCATATTTATTGAGGTGCTGTCTGCTTATGTGATCGTCATTCAGGTCATGTACTGTACTCTCTCTCTGTCTGGGATAATAGCCAAAGGTCAGCTTGATAGAAATTCATTGTGCGTGATGCTATTTGTGTGTGTGTGTGTGTGTGTGTGTCGTTCTTACCACTTTAGTTGCAGTTGTACGCCGAACTTTCCTGTGCCGGAACCGGTGGCAGGAAGCCAGTCATGCAGCCTCCTACAAGTAAATCCCTTCTGCTGAGCCACCTCTCTGTTTTGGATGTGGAGGATTTCTATAGGGGACAGAGCAACACACACACACACACACACTCTCACACACACACACAGACGAAGACAGAAGCCGACTTTGAAACAGCTACTATTTCATTTCCAACAAAAAGTAATTAACTCTGTCTTTGGTTATAGGCCAGCAAGAAGCAGATATGTGTACTATGAACATATGGTGTTCAAGATGAGGAAATCCAAACATGGAGACAGAGAAAATAGAGTAGCCAGGTGTCCGTGCATCTCTGAAAATGTGAGAAAATCAACACCATATGCTGGAAAGAGTCCACCTGTCACCTTTAATATTAGAACAAATGCGTTTCATGAGCTAAGGTTGGTGTTGACCTTAGTCAGACGCTCACCGTAAGCTTCAAACTAATGTCACCTTCAGGACTTCTGCCTGCGCGTTCATATCCATTTACTGCACATTTATAATCGACGGCTCGACTTAAGAAAAGACAACAGATGGTGGGATCAGAGTGTTTACTTCAGTCTATGTGTTGTTGATAGAACTGTACACAGCACCATATGATTTTAATTTAACCCATAAAGACCCAGTGCTATTTTTGTGGCACTTCCCAAATGAATTTTCCTCAGATTTAACCTTTCTTAAATGATTTATTACGATTTATTACCCTGTTTTTGGTTCGGTTTGTTTCTTTGTTTGTTAACACTTTAGGAGCAAAAACTATTGGCCGACTTCATACAAAATTGGGTTTATAGATTGCCAGTGACCTAAAATAACTGAGTACATTTTGGGAAAAGTAGGTCACACTTCAAATTTTTTTACGATTTTTTTTTCCCCCCGATTACTTATAATGGGTGAAAGAAAAACATTAATTTTGTTTCAATTTACCTCAAACTTGCCACATATATAGAGGCAGTTGATATGCTGATATTAGCACATGCATAGACAAGATGACCACAGCTGGATCGATGCCAAAATAAGCTACAACATGTGTGAGGGGTGGGGTTCGTTTTTTCTGGCACCGCTTGTTAAATGTTATTTTAGGGGGACAAAAAAAATACTGATCCCATTAAAGCATCATGGCAAAATGAAATACTATGTGAACAAAAATATCAACACTGTTGCCCATAAAGTAGAAATAATTTTGTTTTCAGACACATTCCTCTTTTTTATTCCTATTTATACACATCAGTAATCACCTTTGACCAGGTTCAATGATTACTTACTGAGTTAAAGTACGTTAAAAAAAAAAAAAAAAGAAAATAAATAATAATAATAATAATAATAATAATAATAATAATAATAATAATAATAAAAATAATAATAATCTTATCAAGAATGGTTTTCATTAAAAAGGAAATCCAGCTTCAACAAAATTTATCTTTGTTTTAATAATATAATTCAATCAGTGATGAGCTGGATTTCATTAATATCAAGCAAAAACAAAGATCTGGATAATGTGTCAACAGATGAATGAGGATCACAGCCACTTATGCACCCTCATTTACTTATAATGGGTGAAATTTCAAATATCTATAAAAACATCAATTTTGTTTTGATTTACTTCAAACTTGCCACATATATAGAGGCAAATGATATGTTGATATTAGCACATGTATAGACATGATGACATCAGCTGGATCGATGCCAAAATAAGCTACAACATGTGTGAGGGGTGGGGTTCGTTGTGCCTGGTATCACTTGTTAAATGTTATTTTAGGGGGACAAAAAAAGTACTGATCCCATTAAAGCATCACGGCAAAATGAAATACTATGTGAACAAAAATATCAACACTGTTGCCCATAAAGTAGAAATGATTTTGTTTTCAGACACATTCCTCTTTTTTATTCCTATTTATACACATCAGTAATCACCTTTGACCAGGTTCAATGATTACTTACTGAGTTAAAGTACGTTAAAAAAAAAAAAGAAAATAAATATTAATAATAATAATAATAATAATAATAATAATAATCTTATCAAGAATGGTTTTCATTAAAAAGGAAATCCAGCTTCAACAAAATTTATCTTTGTTTTAATAATATAATTCAATCAGTGATGAGCTGGATTTCACTAATATCAAGCAAAAACAAAGATCTGGATCATGTGTCAACAGACGAATGAGGATCACAACCACTTATGCACCCTCATCCACTTATAATGGGTGAAATTTCAAAGGTCTATAAAAACATTAATTTTGTTTCGATTTACTTCAAACTTGGCACATATATAGAGGCAACTGATATGTTGACATCAGCACATGCACAGACATGATGACATCAGCTGGATCAATGTCAAAATAAGCTACAATACGTGCGAGGGTGGGGTTTGTTGTACCTGGCATCACTTGTTATTATATTATTAACATTAAGATTCTTTATTTGTTAGTATATAGACATGTGTAGACAAGGGTGCTGCTACCAATTGTGGGCCCCATGGAAGCAAAATGTTGTGGGCCCTTTCATAAAATTCAATATCTTGTCGATCTGTCGGAGCGGGGGGGTTGGGGGGGGGGGTAGGGGGGGGTGTTTCTATACATAACGTCACTTACTCTAGCATGAAAACGAAACTGACACTTAACATGCTTTCAGCGTCCGATTCCTGACTCCTATGCGTCTCTTACACAACGGATCTTACATGAAATTTTCACAACTTCTAACCTGTATCGACTGGACCCTCTCCTCTGCTCTATGGGTCCCCCCATAAATACTGGGCCCCATGAATTTGTCATGTTTACCTCCCCTTAGTGGCGCCCCAGTGTGTAGACATGCACCACACACCAAAACTAACCTTCTGCTTTTAACCCATCAGTAGAACA